>NW_019396132.1:665659-670180 GCF_000591075.1 Eurytemora carolleeae | reverse complement strand
TATCCTTTCAATCCTAGTAAAACAAACCGATTTTACTTAAATTGCAAACAGAAACCATGAACTATTTTCAAATAAAATGAAAATTAACAACGTCCTTAAAGCAGAAAGAAAGCTAGAAAAGGGTGTTTTTTCTCGGTAAATTGTATGCATAAATAAAACGATTACATCTCTTTTCCATTCTGTGTCAGTAGTGCTAGGATCATAATTCCTTTTGTTTTAAAATGTCTTTTCCTCAAATTTTAATAATAAATTAGTTTAAACTTCACTGAACATGTCATGAGATCTTTTTTTTTAAATCCAAATTTCTCCGAACTAATATTAAAATTTGATATACCACCGACCTCACATACCCTTGGTCTTATTTTCATCTTTGTTTAATCTGTTGGATGTCTTTGTTTAATCTGTTGGATGTCTTTGTTTAATCTGTTGGATGTCTTTGTTTAAGTTTTTTCCTAAAACTTTGTATAACTATAGAAATTGCATTATCTTTACTTAATGTAGGTTGTTTCATTGATTTCGTAAATTTCGCGTCTTAGTTTGATTCATTGATTGCGTAGTTTTCACTTTTCTTTTCTTTGTTTGATTCGATGATTTCTTATTTTTCTCGTCTTTGTTTGATTCATTGATTTCGTGGATTTTGCCTCTTTGTTTGATTGGTTTATTGCGTAGTTTTCTCGTCTTCGTTTGATTCATTGATTTAAAAGTTTTTCTTGTTTTAATGATTTTGTAGTTTTCTCGTCTTTGTTTGATCTATCGATTTCGTAGTTTTCTGTTTTTTTGAATTAATGTTTTTTAAGATTTTAGTTTTTGTTTGATTTATTGATTGTGTTGTTTTCTCATCTTTGTTTAGTTAATTTTTTAAATTATTGTTTATCTTTTTATTTTCTCTGAACAAGTCTATCATCTTTGTCATTGTCTTTGACTTTTCCAATTTCTGAAAATCGTTTATTACTTTTTTGACATCAGCATTGTCTATGTCATTTTCTTTGTCATCTTTGTAGTAATCATTAGCTGTCTTTTTAAATGTCTAACAATTTATTCTTATTTCTTTGTCCCATCTCATTTTCTTTGTCTAAGAATTCATTTATTTCTTTGTACCTTTTATCATTTCCTTTGTCTAAGAATTCATTCATTTCTTTGTCCCATCTCATTTTCTTTGTCTAAGAATTCATTTATTTCTTTGTACCAATTTATCATTTTCTTTGTGTCCAGGTTTTAGCGTCTTTGTCCATGCTATTTCATAATTTTCTTTGTATATACCTTGGTTGGAGAAATCTTCCAAAAAGTGATATATAAAAGTAGTGTAAAGTATGTAGGTACAGAAAAACTTCTCTTAATTATAATGTTTTCTAAAGATCTCCAATATATTCATAACATCCCTCAACAAAAACTAATGCAGTTTTTGCTTCTCGGTCATTCCCCCTGGAGTAAAGGTGTATCCCACGGAGTAAAGGTGTATCCCCTGTATCCCCCTGGAGTAAAGATGTATCACCCTGGAGTAAAGGTATATCCCCTGTATCCCTCTGGAGTAAAGGTGTATCCCACGGAGTAAAGGTGTATCCCCTGTATCCCCCTGGTGTGTTAATCTATTTGTAGACTGATTAAACGAATAATATGGATATATTATTAAACAATAGAAAACAAAGCATTGTCGAGGTTCCGTGAATTTTCAAAATAGATCAGGAATCTTTAAATAGCTGGCAGTTTATAATAATCCTAAGATTGAAACTGTTTTATAAAAGAGCAACTTCCCTTTGTACTTTGAGCCGAATGTTATAAAGCAGATGTTATAAAAAAGAGTTTGATATCTTTCTCTCCATCTTGTATCCAGCTGTGTTTGATGCTACTGAGTTCATCTCTCTCAATATAATTATTCCAAGATTAAATGTCAGTTTTTGATTTGAAATCTAAGCGAGCCTAGAATATATATAGGTTAGTTTGTGAATAAAACCCTCCCTCTTTTCATATACCCTTCCCTCTACTTCTACCTCCCTTACTCCGCCTTTCCTTCTACCTTCTTCTCCTTTACTCCACCCTTCCCTCTACCTTCTACCTCCCTTACTCCGCCCTTCCCTCTACTTTCTCCCTCCTTTACTCCACCCTTCCCTCTACCTTCTACCTCCCTTACTCCGCCCTTCCCTCTACTTTCTCCCTCCTTTACTCCACCCTTCCCTCTACTTCTACCTCCCTTACTCCGCCTTTCCTTCTACCTTCTTCTCCTTTACTCCACCCTTGCCTCTACCTTCTCCCTCCATTACTCCACCTTTCCCTCTACCTTCTCCCTCCTTTTCATCTACCCTTCCCTCTACCTTCTCCCTCCTTTTCATCTACCCTTCCCTCTACCTTCTCTCTTCTTCTGTCCTCCGCCCTTCCTTCTACCCTTTCCCTCCTTTACCCCACCCTTTCCTCTACATTCTCCTTCTATTTACCTTCTCCCTCCTCTACTCCGTCCTTCTCTCAACCTTCATTCATCTTTACTCCGCCCTTCCTTCCACCTTCTTCCTTTTTTTACTCCGTCCTTCCCGCTACCTTCCCCTTTCTTCTTTACTCGGCCCTTCCTTCTACTTACCTTCTCCCTCCTTTACTCCGCCCTTCTCTCTACCTTCTCCCTCCCTTACTCCCCCCTTCTCTCTACCTTCTCTCTCCTTTCCTCCACCCTTCCATCTAACTACCTCTACACTCTCTCCCTTTTCACTCCCTCCCTCCCTTTTCTATCCCTTCCTTCCCACTCCCTCCTTCTCTTTATTAAAAACGAGATTAAAAAAACAAAAGATCTCAAGATCCTATGACGGAGAAGAACTGTACAGGATTCTGAAAACTCTTCATGATTTATCAAGATTAAACAAAGATTTTCTCAACTCATCATGTAAATTTTGATTTTAATTTTCTATTTGAATTTTGTTAACTTTATATCTAGGATAAAGTTTAGAAAAGGTAAAGAAAGAAATTCTGAAAATATTTAGATAAGGCGTCCAAAGTAAGGATCATTTAAAAAAATCAAGCCTAAACTTACCATATAGCCTAAATTTGCTCCGTGGTTGAAAAACAATAAAAAGATAAAAGACGGGAAAAATCTTGGTTCGTTTCTAATTACTTTATTTACGAATAAAAAGAAATTTATTTTTATTCTATTTTTCCTTTTTTTACAAATTGTATTTGGATCTTTTGAAAATTTTTGAACACTTCGTCTGCGATTAAACAAGGAAGATTTGAAAACGTCATTATTCTTGATAAGATGAAAACTGGTCTATACAGAGAAGGAGAGAGAGAGTTTCTTTGTTTAAACCCAACCATCAATTATATATTCATATCAAATTCTCTCATTTGGAAAACACTAAAGTTATAAAACAAAATCTTTGGATAATTCGATTGGAAAGCTTTCAAAATTAGAATCGATTTTAACGGGGTTGGTTAAAATATCGATCCCATTACATTCTTTATTAAAAATATAATTATATCAAATGAAAACAAACTATTGTATAAAAAGTATTACTTTGCTTAGATATTTATGTGTAAACATTTATAAGACAAAATTGTCAAAATTGTCAAAATGATACTAAAAATGCAAAAATGCAAAAAAAGAGAAAAATAACTGACTTAAAAATTCAAACGGGGCATTTATCCGTAACTAAAGAATACGAAATCTAATGAACGATCAAAATTATAATCTAGACCATGAATTTTCACTAAATTTTTATATATGTACTTTGCTTTTATGTTAGTTTGTTTACATCCAATAAATGTTAAAACGGCTGAACCGATCGCCTTCAAATTTTTGTGTGGCAACCCCAGGGAAGGTTTATAGACGATCCAGTCAGCCTTGAAAAGAATATCGAATCTTTTGTTGTTTTTAAAAACACGTGATTTTTAAGAGAAAAATCGGCAGAGAAAAAAGAGGAACGGTTACCAACTACAATTATTACAAGAATAAGGGCACGAAACGTCCTAGAAGTTTATTTTTAATCAAATTAATTGAAATTAAGTTCAAAAATCGTCGTTATTTACAACGAACTTTTGGCACAAACATTGTTGAACTGTGTGTGCAGGATGCAATAAAATAGAGGTTTCTTATATATTCAAATAGAGGTTTCTTATATATTCAAATAGAGGTTTCTTATATATTCAAATAGAGGTTTCCTATATATTCAAATAGAGGTTTCCTATATATTCAAATAGNCCCCCTGGAGTAAAGCTGTATCCCTGTATCCCCCTGGAGTAAAGGTGTATCCCCTGTATCCCCCCGGAGTAAAGGTATATCCCCTGTATCCCCCTGGAGTAAAGGTGTATCCCTGTATCCCCCTGGAGTAAAGGTATATCCCCTGTATCCCCCGGAGTAAAGGTGTATCCACTGTTGCCATGGAACCTTCCAAAATCTCACCATTCAAACTCTGGCCTCGGATATCTGCAAAATGTGTGCAAAAGAAGTTCGCAGATTTCTACACTGACAGTTAAACATGCTTCCTTTCCCCGTTCCTCCCCCTCCCCCCTAGTAACCTGCCGGCCCCATCCCTAGCCTTTCAA
>NW_019396132.1:650114-664677 GCF_000591075.1 Eurytemora carolleeae | reverse complement strand
GAAGGAAGGAAGGAAGGAAGGAAGGAAGGAAGGAAGGAAGGAAGGAAGGAAGGAAGGAGAGGGGTGAAATGGAAGATTTTGAATACATTGATGTCATAAAGAAGCCGGAAGATGAAAGAGAATATAAAGATTCGAAGGAGTGGGCGAGGGTTGCTAAACAACAAGAAGGGGATCTTTCAGGGGTATGTTTGCATCCTAAACTTTTTAAAATTCCAATCTTACAAATTATCACTTGATTTTGGTTAAGCTTTACAACCCCGTAAACTCTGTCAAATCCACAAAGTAATCTCAGCAATCTGATTCCACTAACTTAAGGATTCCAGCAAGTCAATAAGTCCAATGAGAAAACCAACTGAAGTAAACCGAATCGCCATTATTTCGTAAACTAACATCCTCGCTGGGCCAGGATTGAGTATAACTTGTTGCGCCAGCGTCACTGTCTTTAAATGTATTGCCTTTATATTTGCAACAACACAGTCTGCTACTTCTTGGTATGAGAAATTCTTCGCCCTGAGTACCTGAAAGGTGTTTTGCCCCGTCAAAATCTATAATAAAGAGAATACAGGTCATATTTAACAAAGACGACAGCTGTTCGTGGTCCAGTGCCGTAGAGAGACAGCTAACACGAGTTGAGGCTGTGGCAGCTTGTCTCTAGGGATGTAACACCCTGCCTCCCCCCAACCTCTATCCCCCTCCCTCCAGCCTCCCTTCAGCCTCCCTTCAACCTCGAGACAAGGTCAACAACCCTCTAACCTCTAAATCTAGGCATATATAGTAAATATACCAGAGACACCAGACTTGGATAAAAAACCACCCCGTCTCAGATCTTAGATTTATACTGCAGGCATCCTTAATCTTTATTCCTTTTTGATTATCATTCTTAATATCTTCTTTCTTAATATCTTCTTTCTTAATATCTTCATTCTTAATATCTACATTCTTAATATCTTCGTTCTTAATATCTTCTTTCTTAATATCTTCTTTCTTGATATCTTCTTTCTTAATATCTTCATTCTTAATATCTTCTTTCTTAATATCTTCTTTCTTAAAATCTTCTTTCTTAATATCTTCATTCTTAATATCTTCTTTCTTAATATCTACATTCTTAATATCTACATTCTTATATCTTCTTTCTTAATATCTTCATTCTTAATATCTTCTTTCTTAATATCTTCTTTCTTAAGATCTTCATTCTTAATATCTTCTTTCTTAATATCTTCTTTCTTAAAATCTTCTTCTTAATACCTTCTTTCTTAATATCTTCATTCTTAATATCTTCATTCTTAATATCTTCATTCTTAATATCTTCATTCTTAATATCTTCATTCTTAATATCTTCTTTCTTGATATCTTCTTTCTTAAAATCTTCTTCTTAAAATCTTCTTCTTAATATCTCCTTTCTTAATATCTTCATTCTTAATATCTTCTTTCTTAATATCTTCATTCTTAATATCTTCTTTCTTAATATCTTCATTCTTAATATCTACATTCTTAATATCTACCTTCTTAATATCTACATTCTTAATATCTACATTCTTAATATCTACATTCTTAATATCTACATTCTTAATATCTTTCTTCTTAATATCTACATTCTTAATATCTTCCTGCTCTATCATCCACAA
Organism: Eurytemora carolleeae; assembly: GCF_000591075.1. Classification (NCBI taxonomy): domain Eukaryota; kingdom Metazoa; phylum Arthropoda; class Copepoda; order Calanoida; family Temoridae; genus Eurytemora; species Eurytemora carolleeae. The sequence continues at coordinate 663,052 of NW_019396132.1, read as the reverse complement.
ATGTTTCGTTCAGTGTAAATATGGATTAAATTTCAATTTCTTGCTTCCACGGTTTTTTTATTTGAGGGTTTTTTATTATCTGAACTTGAAAGCCTTATTTTGTTTTCTTTTTAACTCTTTTTTCAAAAATAAAGTAAAGAAACCCATTTAGCTAAAAATTAACCTTTTGAGAGACTTGTTATACCTTCTCTAAATATTTAGGTAAGTGAAAATATTGAGATCTCTGGAAATTTTATATCAAGAAGTTATTTAGAAGTGTTTATTTGTGTAAATACCACTTCTCTATTTAGATATAATTGCTCAATACTGGATGGAGGAGGGGGGGTCGTCATATATTGAAAATAAATAATTTAGTCTTCTGGGTTAGTTCTGAACTTTAGCAATATCTTCCAATTAAAAATAAATGTCAACTTAAAGGGTTTTGACACACAACAAAACAAAGTAATTACAACTTCAGAGCATTAATGGGACTAAAAGCGTAATATTAAGGGACCCGGTCCATGCAAAGTCCGATGTCCAATTTACAACGGTACCCTTGAAAACTTAATCTGATCAAAAATGTGGAAGATTACGTCGATTTTCTGACTCGAAAACTGTTCATTTCTGTGAATTTCTCCAATGATTCTTATTCTCAAGAAATGCGCATTTGCTGAGAACCCACGAATGAAAATAAACAGTTTAAATAAACAAAAACATGCAAATCTACTTCATACTTGATCAGGGTATCGTGTTAAATTAGACATTGCCATCTTTGCCTGGAATGGGAGAGTTACTTCAAATTTTGCTTACAGTCCCTTTAAATAGATTTTGCTTACAGTCCCTTTAAATAGATTTTGCTTACAGTCCCTTTAAATAGATTTTGCTTACAGTCCCTATATATATATATATTATATATATATACAACTTTTTACAGCGAAGAACAACCTTTTTTAAATTTTCGTTTGATTTTCATCAAATAGACTTTATACCTAGATAAATTAATAAATTAATTCATCTAGGACTTTAAATAATCTTCGGATTGACATAAAAAAGTAACCATTAAATAATTTCATTTTTCATCATTATTTTATTTTTATCAAATTATTTCATTTTATCATAATTTAACTTTTATCGAATTATGTCATTTTCATCCTAATTTTGCTTTTACTTTTCAGAATTCTTTAACATTTTAAAGATTCAATGAAAAAAAAGTGAATTTCCCTACAGTGAAACCCTTAATAACGAATACATCGGAAGAATTTATCAAATGTCGTCTTGACAATTTTTCAATGAGTTTTATACTATATTACGTAAATTTCAGTATTTGCGAAAATAAATAAATAGCCATAAATATGCGGGAACAGTTTTAAAGAGTTCCATATAATCATTTAAATAAAAAACTAAAGATCTGCAACATTCCATTATCAAAAAGTGAAGAATACGACATTTGATGAATTCTTTCGATGTATTCGTTATTAAGGGTTTCACTGTATAGGAAGGAGGAAAATCTAATCGAAAATCTTACCCCTTGATTTATTTTTCGTTGGAATTGATATTTAGTTTAAAGGTTGCAATGAATATGATATGTATTTAGATAATTGTATACTGTAGTGTAAATGTCAACACATAAACTTATCTCATAGATAATTGTATACTGTAGATGTCAATACATAAACTTATCTCAGTATATAGATAATTGTATACTGTAGATGTCAATACATAAATTTATCTCTGTATATAGATGATTGTATACTTTAGATTTCAATACATAAACTTATCTCTTTCTCCTATGTAAGGCGCACGACGGGCGACGGGCGACATTATTTTAGAATGAAAACCTAGAATTTGTTTGACAAAGAAATTGAGTCTTTTGCACAAAATCAAATTTTATACATGATGCTATGTTGGCCTTTCATATTTCAAACTTATATTATTTGATCTAACAGATTTAATTGTTTGAAATATCAAGGGTCTACGACACCTGGTTGCAAAGATAAAAGGATTAGAAAATCTGAGTTTGTGTCGCAATTTTTTACCTTAAAATTTACCCCCCCCCCCTCTCCACCCTAGTTGCGCTATGGAAGAAAAAGACCATTTATAAACAAAGAATTCTCTTGGTTTCTCTTCACCAAGGAACAAAGGGGAAGTATAATGTTTAATTAGAACTCTTGGTTCGAGTTTTCACGAGCTCTTTATTTTCTCTTTTCATTAATAATAGTTGGGCCAGGGGGGGAGGGGTTTAAACTATACCTGGATATCTTGGTTTCTTGGCCGGGGGGTTTAAACTATACCTGGATATCTTGGTTTCTTGGCCGGGGGGTTTACACTATACCTGGATATCTTGGTTTCTCTATTTATAAAGCAACATCTGGTATGTCCGATTTACAACTGTACCCTTAACATCTTTGTCTGATTGCATGTTTTCCACGTTGTTTTAGAAAAAGTTATATTTGCTGATTTCTGCTTTCAGAGACAATTTGATTAAATTTTTAGAATTTAATTTCTTCTTAACTTTCTCTTACCTCAAACCTTCTACCAAAACTGAAACATTTTTCTAAACTTCCAACCTTCTCCTAAATCTCAAATAATATTTTCGACTTCAAACCTTATCCTTCTCCTAAGACTAAAACGTTCTCCTCAACTTTCAACCTTTTCTTTTCCCTTCTCCTAAGACTGAAACGTTCTCCGTAACTTTAAACCTTCTCTTTCCCTTCTCCTACTTTAAAGTTCTCCTTAACTTTAAACATTCTTTTTCCCTTTTCCTAAGCCTTGAACGTTTTCCTTAACTTTAAACCTTCTCTTTCCCTTCTTCTAAGCCTTGATCGTTTTCCTTAACTTTAAACCTTCTCTTTCACTTCTTCTAAGCCTTGATCGTTTTCCTTAACTTTAAACCTTATCTTTCCCTTCTCCTAAGTCTTGAACGTTCTCCTTAACTTTAAACATTCTTTTTCCCTTCTCCTAAGTCTTGAACGTTCTCCTTAACTTTAAACCTTCTCTTTCACTTCTTCTAAGCCTTGATCGTTTTCCTTAACTTTAAACCTCCTCTTTCCCTTCTCCTAAGCCTTGAACGTTCTCCCTAACTTTAAACATTCGTTTTCCCTTCTCCCAAACCTTGAACGTTCTCCTTAACTTTAAACATTCTTTTTCCCTTCTCCTAAGCCTTAAACGTCCTTTTAAACTTCGAAAATTCTTTTTAATCTTAAAGGTTATCCTAGATTTTAAACATTATCCTAACCTGCAACTCTTCTCCTAAACGTCCCAAATAATAAAAGTATTGTATGAAGGAAGATTGAAAGGTTCTCTTCATGAAAAAAAAGTTTCCTTAAGTTTGTTTACTGACTTGTCTATAATTAGAAATAGCCTGGACTTTCCAGTTCCAGTTTCTTTAAATATTTATTTTATTCACAATATTTTCCAAAACAGTATATCGGTGAAACCAAGTATCGTCTTCCTTTTTGCTAAACAAAATAATCCTAGCATTAGTTTATTGTATTTTGTTTACATGATTAATATATTATCCTGTACAAGGATGTAAGGCAAGGAAAGTCATTTCAGAAGTGTACACATCTTAAGTACTGCAGTGTACTGTCTCTGGGCGCTAATGTAAACACAAGACGGATGTCGAAGCCTGACATGGGATCCATCATTCACATAAAAAAATCAATGAAATATTCTGGTCATAGGAAATTATTATGTGAATTATCAAAATTATCAAAATTTAATGCTTTTAACCTCCTCGGATACTAAACGAACACTGATGCATCTATTATTGTTTACAAATTCCGCCCAAAGAGAACTGGTTTCAATATGTACACAGAGTATACAAGACCGCAATTGACTTTCCTTGCCTTACATTCTTGATCCTGTATGTATGGTTTCTATGTTCTATTTGTATGTGAAATACATTTAAAAAAGAAAAGAAAGAATCACGTGTTCCAGAAATCGTAATTGAGGGTAATGATTTTGCATTTATGAAATCATTGATAACAAAATGTAAATATTACCCCCCTCCCCCCCCCCACTATTTGTTTTTAAACAAGGAATACCATAGTGTCAACAGATTTTCTTATTTTATTAGAACTCTGTACAGTTTATATTAATGATAATGCACGAATCGTGGAAGAAAATTTTGTTCAATTACTTTGTACTTTCTCTATTGATAAAAGTTGATGAAAGATGGTCCACAATTGGTTTATAGAGCCATGGGAGGGGGGGGGCGGGACGAAATCAGATCCCCCTCCCCTAGTTGGGCCACTGCCTTTCAGCACCTCATCACCCCTCGGTACCTTTATATTGAACATGTTTTCTAGTTTTTGTGTTCAAATAATGTTTAATAAAACTGTATCCAACCTTTTATTAGTATTTATTGCAGACCAAAACTATATATTTATTAGGAAGACCATTAAGACTTTTTGTACATAAAACTAAGCAATCCAAGTTTTTCTGTCCTAAAGAACCGGTATTTTTGACGACAAAAAGGCGTTAATTTCTTTTCATGGGCTTTTTCTATCAACAGCGGATTTATTAGGAGGAATTGGAATGTGAATAGTAGGGTAGGTCCCAATTAACATGAGACCGTTCCAAAACATTTACACCAGACCATTACAAAACATTCTTTATAACGTTGTGACATTTTTAATATATAACCAAATCCTTAGCCTTAACAAAGCCATTACTAATATTCTTAGCTTGGTTAAAAAACCTACAGTGATAACCCTGGAATAGGTAGTCGACTTTTAAACGGAAGTCATGACTTTAAATAGTCTAATTAACATGAGGCAATTGTACAGTATAAACAGACCCGTTTCACTTAATAAGTGGCCTAATAACTTACTAGTAAAGCTATTTGCTCTGTAACAACATCAAATGCACTTCCGTATTGCTTTAATGTCGTTTTCCTATTCCACAGTTTTCTGGTTATCACTGTTGCACTGTCTGTCTATTTGTTTGTATGTCCGGTCAACTCACGAACCCCTGGACAGATTTGCATCATATTTTTATTTAGGAACTCGGTAGAATCACCGGAATGTTCTTAGCTTGGTTTAAAAGAGACCGTTTCAATATATCTCTTTAAGCTCCCTTCTGCGCCCCCCCCCCCCCATTCTCCTTATTAGCAGACGTAGTAAATAATTTTCTGCACTACTTCTCTGCGCAAATATTTCACCGGCTTCATTTTCGCAAAAATAAAGAAATAAAAACAAAAATATTTGGCATCCTTTGCTTCGTTATCTTTCGAAAACATTTTTACGTTTGTTTTGCGAAGAAAAATTGGGGAAAAAAATTTTAATTTTACAATTCTAAAATTCTCCTTGAAATCTACTTTTTTGTCCTAAATGTTAAAAGGTACTTGCCCTGTGCAGAAAAGTGCAGAATACTGGATTTTGCAGCAAATGAATGATATTTAGCACAAACAAAGGATGCAATTTAAATTTAGCATAAACAGAGAAAGAAGGGGGAATCTCATTAAGGTTTATTGTACATTTTCAGTGTCTGGAGCCAAAATATCTCTAAAATTTATTTAACCTAAATTAGAATTGTTCAAAACATTCTGTCCTTAGTGCAATCATGGATAATCATTATTTTTATTATTTAAAAGCTTTGTCTGATCAAGTATGAATAAGATATCGATGTTTTTTTTTAAACTTTTTCTTTTGATTTTTGGTTTTTCATCAAAAGCGATTTACGTATTTCTTGCTTAAAGGAAACAATGGAGAAATTCACAGAAATAAAAACTTTTCGATGCAGGAAAACGACGTTCTTCAACATTTTTGATTAGATTAAAGTTTCAATCAAGGGTATGCTTAGGGTCACTGATGAAATTATACTTGCAGTTTCTTTATCATACAGGGTGTCCGAAAAACATGGGAATTCAATGACGAATTGTATATCGTCTTTGTTATGAACTAGCATTGTAATACCTAATTTCAAAAGCCATATTATTATGTCTACTAGAGTTTATTTTATGACAAGGGAAAAAGACTGTAAAGATGTGTCTATAATGTCTCCGCAAAATGTACAGTGAAGACGGACAATTTAACTCTGTTTGTATACTGAAATTTTCTTGTTTTACTAAGTACAACCGTATGCAGTCAAAACATAGACAAACAAAATGTGAACATAGCAGAACAAAATCTTACAGATTACAGCTTTCTCAATAGGTATCACTAAACTAAATCAAAGAATTATTTAAAAAGACGATATCGAATTCGTCACTGAATTCCCATGCTTATTGGGACACCCTGTATTAAACGATTAAACGAGGTTGTTAAATATTTAAAATGTAATTAAATCGTGAATTTCAAAATTTCCAAATAAAACGTAAATTTTGTTATTTGTTTTTGTTTGATGAGAAACGAAGAAATCACACCCACTAAAAAAAGGAGGGACTAAATATCAAAAATATAGAACACCAGATTTTCTTATCAATACCTCGAGACTTTTAATTTTTGGCCTGTGTCCATTACACTAAAGTCATAACTTGAGTTTAAAAGTCGTCTTTCTATTCTAAAATTTTCTGGTTCTCACTGTAAGCTTGCCGAAATTTAAATGAGACTTTGAATTATTCAAAATGATTTTTCAAGCCTGGGCTGAAAAAAACAATGAAAGACGTAAAAGTCGTCTTTACTTGAAATATGAAAACAAATGTCTTCTTTGATCTGATGCAGCCGTGTAGCTACCTAGTTGATATATGCAAGTATCGTTCTATCATGAACCTTGGCCCTTTGGCGGAGAAACTTGATATTTGAAACCATCCAAACTCTGCGTGGACTGTTGGGTCCCAGGTTTCCAATATTATCCTGGGGGTAGGAGCTTAATACAAGCTCTTGACCCTGTATTAGGTTTGTACCTACTCAACTAAACCTACATAAACTCAAGGTTGAGGTTGAATCTAGTTTCTTCATGTGCTGATGTCCAGCAACCAAACTCTATGTCAAGGTTTGCAAAACATTGAATCCCAGTATCCCAGTATACCCTGAGTTCAGGTTCAAGTTCAAGTTCAATGTTTGAGAATGAATGATGAACAATATACTGGAGACAATTGTAGATAAAGTAGCAGAAGAGCCTGACTGAATTCAATTCATAGTTTACAAACACGAGATACTCAGCAATTATGAAGTTTACAGAGACCTATTTCTCATGTCAACATATTATAAGTTACCAGTAACAACAAAAGGTATCACTTAAATATTTCTTTAATGTAGTCTTTCTATTCCAGAGTTTGGTTCTCATTGTACAGTCATGCTTTGGTAAAAAAAAGTCAGATGGAGAAAAATTAAAAATTCAGAAGAAAATACTTTTCTAATTCCATAGAGTCTCATCCTTTGCGGGTAACCCTGTACTTATGTCTGGGAAATCATAGTATCTTGCTGCCTTTTTACAAGAGACATATTGATAGTACAAACTAACATTTGTAAGGTTTCAGTGAAAATATAGGATTACTAGCAGTCTACTGTTAGGATTATACAGTTTGCAGTACACCTTGGATTTTACAGTTTGCAGTACACCTTGGATTATACAGTTTGCAGTACACCTTGGATTTTACAGTTTGCAGTACACCTTGGATTATACAGTTTGCAGTACACCTTGGATTATACAGTTTGCAGTACACCTTGGATTATACAGATTGCAGTACACCTTGGATTATACAGTTTGCAGTACACCTTAGATTATATAGTTTGCAGTTCACCTTGGATTATACAGTTTGCTGTACACCTTGGATTATACAGTTCGAAGTACACCTTGTATTATACAGTTTGCAGTACACCTGGTATTAAACAGTCTGCGGTACACCTTGTATTTTACAGTTTGCAGTACACCTTGGATTATACAGTTTACAGCACATCTGGTATAAACAGTTTGTAGTACACATTGGATTATACAGTTTGCAGCACACCTGGTACAAACAGTTTGCAGTACACCTTTTATTTTACATTTTGCAGTACACCTTGTATTTTACAGTTTGAAGTACACCATGTATTATACAGTTTGCAGTACACCTGGTATAAACAGTCTGCAGTGCACCTTGTATTTTACAGTTTGCAGTACACCTGGTATAATCAGTCTGCAGTGCACCTTGTATTTTACAGCTTGCAGGTCACCTGGTATAAACAGTCTGCAGTGCACCTTGTATTTTACAGCTTGCAGTACACCTGGTATAAACAGTCTGCAGTGCACCTTGTATTTTACAGTTTGCAGTACACCTGGTATAAACAGTCTGCAGTGCACCTTGTACTATACAGTTTGCAGTACACCTGGTATAAACAGTCTGCAGTACACCTTGTATTTTACAGTTTGCAGTTCACCTGGTAAAAACACCCCACATGCAGTTCACCTTGTATTTTACAGTCTGCACTACACCTTTAAATATTCGTGAATTGACCTGATTTATTTGAAGAAAAAAATACCTGATACAAAATTGTAGTACAGGGTTGAATCTATGTAAGAAAGTCACAGGAAAAATAGTTTCTAAAAGAACAGGAAATAAAACTTTGGTGAAAAGTCCCAATTTTCCGAAGTCCTAGTACAAAATGTTACTGGAAATTAAAACCTGAGTTTTAGATTATTAGGACTTTTTCCACAGGACTTTTTTAGTGCCAAAATGTAGGACTTTATTTCCGGAAATTTTTTTCAAAGAACTTGCCGGATACCGAAACTGTTCGGAATCTCAGATCGTCTTTTAAGGTTCATGCCATCATGTCATGTGTGTTTAAACGTGTAAATAAAATTGCGCATTTCCTGTTTTGTCAATACCTCTGAATACCTATCTTCAGATTTGACCCTAAGGTGAGCCTTTATATTCACACACAGTTTAAACCAGAACATACAGCCGACAAGTGCATCTCCATTTTCCAATTCAAAATAAATAGTTCAACAATACAATACAATATAATGTGTCGTTAACCCAATCCGATTGTGTCAAGGAACCCCCCCCCCCCCACCCAGCCGACCCCGCCTCCGGCGTTGCATCTCCCTCTGAGCTACTCTTGGGTTAGCTTGCATACCTTGATCTAATTCATCATATACCTTGATATTTAAAGTATATTTTAAGACAGTTTGACGACTGAACAGAACAGATTACTCGGAGAGAGACGCTACATGAACTGACTCAAGGGAGAGGGAAGGAGAAGGGGAGGGTATAGGAGGTGTGGGGGCTGGGGTTAGAAGGAGAAAGGGGCTAGAAGGGGAGTCTTTTAAAAGACAGAGAGCTTAATGAATACGTAGAAGGGTCCCAAAAGAGTGATTGTATGAGGAAAGTGTGGGAAAAAGGTTGTTAGGAAGAGAATGGGGACAAACGAAAGAAAAGAACAATAAGGTAAAGAGAAGGAAGAGATAGGACAAAACAGGAGGAATTTTTGACTAAAGAGGAGGAGGATGAAGAAGGAAGAAGGAAGAGGAGAATGGAGAAGGACGAAAGAGGAGGAGAACTGGGATGGACGAAATAGGAGGGGAATGGAAAGGATTAAAGAGAAGGAGAGGAGAAGATAGTGGAAATAACGTAAGGAAAGATGGAAGAGTGAAGATAAAGAGAAAGGGGATGAGGAAGGACAAACGAAGAGGAGGAAGGAGAAGAAAGTAAAAAAGAGGAGAATGGAGAACGCGAAAGAGGAAGAAAATTGAAAAGGATCAATTAGAAGGAGAAGATAGGAAGAAGGAAAGAGGTACAAAGGAAGAGGAAGAGCGCAGAAGGAGAATACAAGAAAAGAAAGAATAGAATGAGGAAATGCGAGAACAAAAAATGAGGAGAACGGGGAAGGAAGGAACACACAGAAGGAGAAATAGGAAGAACGAAAAAGGAGGAAAACAGATAGGACGAAAGAGAAGTGGAGGACGGGAGGGATAAAAAGGAGGAATAGAAAAAAGGAAGGAAGAGAATGGGAACAGGGGAGGTAGGAGGAAAGTAGTATGCCGGAGAAGATCCCTACAGGTTAGTAGAGTAATATGAGGACCTGCTTTTCAGTATTAAATTAAACCTAGTCCAAAACGTATTTTTCTTCTATAACAGGTTAATGCAACTTATCTCCAGTGTTAATTTTTTTAATGAACATTTCACATTTTAAGTTCTCAATTCTTAATAATTTTAGTAATAGAAATGTGCAAACATTAGTTGTTTTATTTGTTCAGCTTGAAAAACTAAAATCTCTGAATTACTCAGATTTTGATCACAAGAATATCATGCTTCGGCTTCATGAATCGGTTTAAATTTGGTATATTTCAGGCTTTGTATTGTGTAGAGGGTTGGGATGGGAAATAACCTGACTGATTAGTGGGGAGTTCAGGAGAATGGGTTTTTTTAGAGAGACGGAGATTAAGTGCGGAAGAGATGAAATTTCTGTAAAAAGGGTGATTTTCCCTCGATAAGAATAAGAAGATCTATAATATTATATTATAATTATTGACTTTTTCGAAGATAATAATACATTTTTTGTGTTAAAGCATAGACGAAAACTGTTTAATTTTGCACGGATTCTGCGGATGTGGGCCGTCTTATCTTTATATTTGTTCAGGGTGTAAAAGGGAAGTGAGTAAAGAAAACAGAATATTAAGGATGTATTGTTTACAGGGTCATGGCACTTCAAGTTGTTTAAGCTTAACAGAGAAGGAAAAAATGTTTATCTTGTGTCCAAGAATGTAAAGGATTACAAGAAATCAATTCAGAAACACGAGCTAGCTGTAAGGCTAGGGCAGTGGGTCCTGGGTTATAGGGGGTTCTGATAAAGCGAATACAAAATTTAACTCATAATAGAAAATGGTCAGAAGAGGAATTAAAGATGGTGTTTTAGGTCTAGGAGGAGAAAGGGTGGATAAGATGGGTCTAGGAGGAGAAAGGGTGGATAGGATGGGTCTAGGAGGAGAAAGGGTGGATAGGATGGGTCTTGGAAGAGAAAGGGTGGATAGAATGAGTCTATGAGGAGAAAGGATGGATAGAATAAGTCAAGGAGAAGAGAGGATGGAAATGACGGGTCTGGGAAGAGAAATGATGAATAGAATGGGTCTGGGAGGAGAAAGGATCGATTAGATGGGTCTAGGAAGAGAAAGAATTGATAGGATCGGGTCGGTCTAGGAGGAGAAAGAATGGAAAGGATGGGTCTAGGAGAAGAAATAATGGATAGGATGAGTCTAAGAGGAGAAAGGATAAATAGGATGGGTCTAGGAGGAGAAAGGATAAATAGGATGAGTCTAAGAGGAGAAAGGATAAATAGGATGGGTATAGGAGGAGAAAGAATAAATAGGATGAGTCTAAGAGAAGAAAGAATAAATAGGATGAATCTAGGAGGAGAAAGGATGAATAGGATGAATCTAGGAGGAGAAAGAATGAATAGGATGAGTCTAAGAGGAGAAAGGATAAATATGATGGGTCTAGGAGGAGAAAGGATAAATAGGATGAATCTAGGAGGAGAAAGAATGAATAGGATGGGTCTAAGAGGAGAAAGGATAAATAGGATGGGTCTAGGAGGAGAAAGGATAAATAGGATGGGTCTAGGAGGAGAAAGGATAAATAGGATGGGTCTAAGAGGAGAAAGGATAAATAGGATGGGTCTAGGAGGAGAAAGGATCAATAGGATGGGTCTAGGAGGAGAAAGGATGATTAAGATAGGTCTTGAAAAAGTGTGTATTGTTGAGAAACGAAGATATTTAATATTTAAAGGTTTCTACAGGTGGAATAGAATGGGCAGTCTCCCCAGGAATATGTATACGCTGGACCTCCAATGCCAAATTGCGCACTAGTAAGGCCTCAAGCGCTTTAAAACCAGTTGTTAAGGAATGCGCTAGTTGTGGGCGCGCTACGGCGCATTGTGGCCAGTTTCTCTCAAACCTTCAATAAGTTAATATGCCTCAAGTGGCGGACCATACAGAGTTGGCCAAAAAAGTTCAGAAAGCCTTAAATGGATTCTTTTGGGTGAGATTTCATACATTTTATTATTCAAATTCTTATTTAATTTATGTCTCATGGACGTTTCAGACAGTAAGCCTACAACAATAACATTGAATATCAATAAATCTATATATATATTTAATATATAATATATACCCATAATAAAATGATTATTTACAATTATCAATGATAATATAAAGTTATTATAAATATATATATATTTTAATCGGCTTGCTTTTTCACGGTTTATGTAGTAATCCAGTGGTTTCCTTAAATCTAAAAAAGTTGAGAAAAAAAATTTGCATTCACAAGAATTTTATTTTTCTTGCTTTATTTATAATATTTTCGGTTACGCTCATGCCGCGTTGTATTAGAAGAAAGATAGAGAGCATGCGCGTAACTTCTTTGGGCTTCTGCCTCATGGCTGCTGTGAACAAAAATTCCCTAAATCTTGAAAAGACAACATCTAGTGTTCTATCTTTATTGTTATTAATCTATGGTTGTTTTTATTGTGGAATGAAATTAAGGTGAACAAATTGCAGTGTCCAATATATAAAAAAATAATTTCTTAGATGTATGCAAGATAAACGAGGATTCAAGGTCTAAAAAATACTTATTTATTTACGTGACAACATCTGTCTAGCTTAATGCCTAGTTAAAATTGATATATATACATTATATTATCTAGATACTATAAGGGTAAAAGAAACGCACACATGTTGAAGTTGTGACATGATTATATATGCATTTTATATTTTGTATGATGTATTATGTATTTTACCTGCAAATTTATGACACCGAGGATTATAGAAAATCCGCCAAATGTTTAGTTTTACGATGTACCAGGAAAAAAACGGCTTGAAATATTTAAAGGTATAAAGTGATACTTGAAGGAGTGCTCGAATCAGTCTAAACGCCAAGCAAACTGTAAACTGAGAAACCCAAGCATCCGAACCATGTAAATTATTTCTCTAAGTGTTCAGGAATCTCCAGTCAGGCTGAAAAGGTGTAATTACATGGAAATATAATTATTTTTGGCCTTGGACCCCACCCCTTCCCCTCTTCTTAATAATTTTAGTAATAG
>NW_019396132.1:477821-649403 GCF_000591075.1 Eurytemora carolleeae | reverse complement strand
TAGTAACCTATAGTTAGTTAGCTACAGAGTTGGTTAGTAAATATAGTAACCTATAGTTAGTTAGCTACAGAGTTAGTTAGTAAATCTTCCCTATTTTCTTAATGTTTAAATCCGCTCTTCTATGCGTCAATTCCTCTCTCTTTTCATCTCATTCTATCTCATTCTCTTAGGTTCTTAAAGAGACTGTATCTCATTCTAACTCATTCTCTTAGGTTCTCAAAGAGACTGTAGACGTATTTTTAAGTGACATACATTTGTTGAGTGGCATCCCTATTCACAAGATTGAATGTCTTGAAAGGTAACAAAGGAATTTAGACTTTGTAGCGAACTCTGATTTTCTAACTCTATATCTTTGCAACCAAATGTTTTAGACCTTAGATATTTTACACTAAGATTATGTTAGATTAAATAAGTTTGAATTATCAAGTCTACTGCCATCACGTTGCAAAAATATAGGAATACGATTTTTTTAGAATTTCCTTTCTGCTGCAAAAATTTGAAAGACACTTTCAGGAAGAACCGCAATTGAAAATAATCGATTTTTAGATAGAAAACCAAGGACAACTCATCTTCAGATAGAAAACCAAGGACAGTTCATTTTCAGATAGAAAACCAAGGACAGTTCATTTACAGATAGAAAACCAAGGACAGTTCATTTTCAGATAGAAAACCAAGGACAGTTCATTTACAGATAGAAAACCAAGGACAACTCATTTACAGATAGAAAACCAAGGACAGTTCATTTTCAGATAGAAAACCAAGGACAGTTCATTTACAGATTGAAAACCAAGGACAGTTCAAGATAGAAAACCAAGGACAGTTCATTTTCAGATAGAAAACCAAGGACAGCTCATTTTTTGCTCTGACAATGGTGTAAATTTCGACATGCAACAATCCCTTCAATTTTCCGCTTTTTTTAGTTCTTAATTCCGGAATTTTTTCCCATTTCTTTTAACATTAATCATCATTTTCTTATTTTAAGATTGCAGCAGCAGCAATGAATGTGAAATTATACTTTTCTATTTATTATGCTTCGTCATATGGGCACAAGGGCGCCGTCAGTAAACATTAGTATAATGGTTTTCAATGGATTCTTTGCTGCGTCACTTTGTATACGCATTACGGTACGCATTGCGTATTTAAATTATGTGACACACCTACAAAATGTTTAAATAGTGTTTACTTATGAATAATCCTAGCTACAGACAAAACTCATGACAAATCAAAACTACTCCTAGTAATTCGGATTTCTTCCAAGAAAGCAAAAAGAGGGAAACCCTATAATTGTTTAGAGATATAAAGATACTAGAAATTCAAGGCGCTTCGCGCCCTTCTTTCTAGCCTTAGAGGGCGCTTCGCGCCCATCTTCTAAATTAATTGTGAACATGTTCTCTTTGTGTACATCGTAAAACAAAACAAAAATAATTCGCGGATTTTCACAAAAAATTTCGCGGATTTTCAAAATTTTAAAAAATTTAATGACGATCGAATTTTGATGGAGACAAATATTTAAAATTTCAATCATTCATAAACCTTCCCTGGGGTCCCTAGATGTCCCACAAAAAATTTGGGCCCGATCGGTTCAGCCGTTTTGACGTTTATTGGATACAAACAAACAAACAGACAAACAAACAGACAGACAAACAAGCCAAATTTATATATAGATAAGGGATATAAGGATATCTTACGGTATTCTGGGATATCCCTAAAGGGAGAGAGCGACTAGACATGGTAGTTGAGCTGAAAGTGTAGTATTGTAGAGAAAAACTTTAGGATTCATTTGAATATTTTTACGGTGTACAATATTTTAATAAGGGCGTAAAGTCGTTTGTAATATTTCACCTGTTGTTCCAGCCACTAGAAGAAACGTTTTTTAGAATTCTTAAGTGACATGGACAAAACATGTAAAAAGTACTATCTTACAATTACAAGTTGCATGTATACATTGTCACAAACAGGTTAAGAAAAATAGTGAACTTATATCATTGAAAATAAGTCATTAAATTTCCTTTTAACCCTATCCCCGCTGGGGTACTTGAAAACCAGGATACGCTGGGGGGGGGTCAATTTGACCCCCCCCTCTAAATCCCATGTTTTATGTCCAAATATGACAAATGATACATCATTAGAAAGCTCTTGTGCTCTACTTTTAGAATCTGCAAAAAAATTTGCAAATTTGCGAAAATTGAATTTTTTATCGCAAAATCCAGTTTTATAGTAAAAATGTTTGCAAAAAAAAATTTGTCCAAAAAATGACAAATTATACATTTTTGAAAAGCCCTTGACCATGCCATTTCAAATATGCAAAAATTTTTGCAAAATTTTAAATAACCTGATTTTTAATCAAGAAAAACTAAAAATGTGCAAATTTCCTTTGACAGGTTTTTTGCAAAAAATTTGCAATTTTTTTTTCGCAAAACTTGTGCAATCCGTTTCCTTATGTCATAGGCTTTCCAAAAAGCTAAATTTTATCAAAATCTGACAAGTGAAAGTGGGTCAAAACAAAGATTTAGTTTGCTACAGGCAAAAGCAGTCATTCAGGCAGTGTGCCTGAGGACTCAGGCAGTTAGTATTAAAGCCCGGTTTTAGGCCTAATGGGAGGGCTTTGGGTATGTAAGAAAAGTCAGAAAATTTCAACAGCCTCAGACCACTTCTTTTTGAGTTATGTAAAAAAAACTACAGGGGGGGGTCAAATTGACCCCCCCCCAGCGGGAATAGGGTTAAAATCTCGCAGGTTTATGCAAATTCTTTCAGCTAGGATCGCTTGTTGGAGGTTTTCTGAATTTTAATTGTGAAGACGACATTTTTAATAAATCTGCGAATAAAATGATAGAAACAGTAAAGAAAATGATGATAATGAAATAATTGATTCTATGGTTCTACTATGACTTTCATAGATAATTTCTTATCATAAGTATTTTCCAAAATAACATCTATAACATTTTTTTTCATGTTTTGTTTGGGTTACTAAATAATTGTAAAAAACGTTTCTTCTGCTGATTGAAAAAACTGGTGAAATATTACAAACGTCTTTACGCTCATATTAAAAAATTGTACACTGTAAAAATGTTTCATTGGTATAAAATGAATCCTAAAGTTTTTCTCTACAATACGGCACTAACGATTTAAAGGAATTGCTCTCCTATTTAAAAATACTAATATATATATTTCCTTGAGGTCTTGCCACAAACTCTGATTTTTGTATCACCATTTCTTTGTAACCCAACGTCTTAAAGCTTTGATATTTGAAACTATGAATTTTGTAAGATCAAATAATCTAAGATTTACATATCAGAGATTTAAACCATCTGGTTTCAATGATATTGGGATTAGACAATTTGAGTTTGTAACAAAGACTCAGTTTTTTTCGACGATTCTATAACGAAACGAAATAATGATATTATCTAAACTTTTCCAAATAAAAAAGAATAAAGTTCCAGCTTATTTTAAAGCAGAACCCCTTTAAACCCCCTGATATGTTCTTGGATATCCTTATATTTCTTTTATTCCAAGATTTGTCATATCATGAGTTAGTTTGATATTTCCTTAAATATCCATGTGTGAATGTCAAAGTTGGGTTTCAAGGTTGGGTTCAGGACATTGCAATAGATTCAGTGCAAATACCCCTGCCCCCCCACGCCAATTATGCTGCTGGTATCTCTTCCAACTCATTCGGAAATATTTTACTTCCATGTTATCTTAAAATGTTAATATACCCCTTCACCCACATCTTTGCTAGTTAATACCCCCCTGGAGAACCATATTGCAAGGATATACAGTGGAGTAATGAACCTGGAGAACTAGGAGAACCATATTGCAAGGATCTACAGTGGAGTAATGAACCTAGAGAACTAGGAGAACCATATTGCAAGGATGTATAGTGGAATAATTAACCTGGAGAACTAGGAGAACCATATTGCAAGGATATATAGTGGAATAATGAACCTGGAGAACTAGGAGAACCATATTGCAAGGATATGCAGTGGAGTAATGAACCTGGAGAACTAGGAAAACCATATTGCAAGGATATATAGTGGAGAAATGGACCTGGAGAACTAGAAAAACCATATTGCAAGGATATACAGTGGAGTAATGAACCTGGAGAACTAGGAGAACCATATTGCAAGGATATATAGTGGAATAATGAACCTGGAGAACTAGAAGAACCATATTGCAAGGATATATAGTGGAGTAATGAACCTGGAGAACTAGGAGAACCATATTGCAAGGATGTATAGTGGAATAATGAACCTGGAGAACTAGGAGAACCATATTGCAAGGACATATAGTGGAATAATGAACCTGGAGAACTAGGAGCACCATATTGCAAGGATATATAGTGGAATAATGAACCTGGAGAACTAGGAGAACCATATTGCAAGGATATATAGTGGAGTAATGGACCTGGAGAACTAGGAGAACCATATTGCAAGGATATATTGTGTAATAATGAACCTGGAGAACTAGGAGAACCATATTGCAAGGATATATAGTGGAGTAATGAACCTGGAGAACTAGGAGAACGATATTGCAAGGATATATTGTGGAGTGCCGGACCATGAGAGTGAAAAATAAAAATGCAGATACATGTATTATTCAGATTCCCACGGATAAACATGAAAATAAAATAATAAATTTAAATTTCACTTTTTGTTTAATTTACAAGTTTTATAGTCCCACAAGGTTCAACTATAAAAATACTATAAAGGTTACTACGTTTTCTCTCATTAAAAATGTGCTTCCAAATTGTTAGAAAGTTTAAAATTGTTTTTATTTTACATTTATAGAAAATACTCGATTGAGAAATATAAAATCTGCAATTACAATTATAGCTTGCATTTGCATCCTGAGGAATTGCAAGATCTTTGCGATTGTTAATGTTTACCAAAATAATGCTGGAACTTGGTCAACAAATTAAGCAAAATATTATTTTAAGCTCAAAATCTATTTTATTTGAAAACACACCGAAAATAAAGACGAAAAGATCATTTTTAAATTTTAATCAACATCAGAATTCCGGAGCTGGATTACAATATTTTTACTTTTAACATTAACAGTTCTGCGATTTTTCATTCTCTCAACAATTTTTGATAATATCTTTTATTATGTAGTCTTTCAGCTCCTAATTAGACTAATTTCACTTTATTTAGTCTCCTAGCTCCGAAGTTCTACAGCCTCTCTGCATTTAGAATTATATCGACTTGAAGCTCTGTAATTCTTAATCCTCTCTGTAATCAAAATAATATCGACTTCAAGCTCCGTAGTTCTACATCCTCTATGTAATCAGAATAATATCAACTTCAAGTTCCGTAATTCTTAATCCTCTCTGTTATCAGAATAATATCAACTTCAAGCTCCGTAATTCTACATACTGTCTACAATCAGAGTAATATCGACTGCAAGCTCCGTAATTCTTAATCCTCTCTGTAATCAAAATAATATCGACTATATATATATCTCTTCTTCTTCTCCTCCCCCGAACACATTTCCAAAAAAAGACGAGGTGTGTTCAATCCTAAATCCAAAACTAATTTGTTTCTGAAAATCTCGAATTTTATGTTTATGACAGGGTGTGCAGCGCCCAGTGCGTGAGTTAATTCATGTCAAATGAAAATTACCGTGCGAAAATGTTTTTGTTTGCAAATTTCGCAATTCTTATATCTTTTCTTCATTTTCTTAACGTTAAACCAGAAATCATCTAAACTATAAGTGCATTAAGGCATTATTTTACTATTTTACAATAGTTGAACCTTTTTATTTGATTTAAAAGATAAGGTATGGTTGGGTGAGTTTAATATCAGGGTTGTATATAAACTGATCTTGTTCTTGCAAGGACCCAGAGCATTATTCTAAACCAGGTCCTGCGGGAAATAAATTCACCAACCTTCCGTTAAATTTTCCCAGCTCCGGGGTATTCATATTATACAATATACAGTATACAGTATACAGTATACAGTATACATGGTATACAGTATACAGTATACAGTATACAGTATACAGTATACAGTATACAGTATACAGTATACAGTATACAGTATAAAGTATACAGTATACAGTATACACTATACACAATACACTATACACTATACACTATACAGTATACAGTATACAGTATACAGTATACAGTATACCTATATAGTATACAGTATACAGTATGCAATATACAGTATACAGTATACAGTATACAGTATACTGTATACTGTATACAGCAAATAGATTCTAGTACAATAGATGGCAATGTCGAATTTGTACAGTACAGCTGTATTCTTACGTCACAAGTGCTAACTCAATTTTTGTGCCCGACAAAATTATTAATTATAGTGATAATTTTAGGATAAATTGCTTATCTTACATGTAAAATAAGTGCAATTTTATGTGTTCTTTATTTTCTGTTTTTACACTTTTTTATTTTATCTTGGGAAACATGTCAACTAATCTGAGAAAATTTCGTTTTCCTTGTTATATTTGACACTTGTGACGTCGTGCATAATTGGTCAATTTCTCTGTTGCCACCTATTGTACTTGATAATCTTTTTGTTATACAGTATACAGTATCTTCTATATATAAATATATAAAATTTGCTTGTCTGTTTGTTTATTTGTATTTTTGTTTGTTTGTTTTTATCCAATAAACCTAAAAACGCCGAACTGATCGGTCCGATTTTTTTGTGGGACCTCACATGACCTCAGGGAAGGTTTATGGATGACCAAAATTTAAAAAATGGCCTCCAACAAAATTTTTTTAAAACATCATCGAACTTTCTTGGTGTGTGTTTTACAATGTTAACAAAGAGAAAATGTTCACAATTGGAATAGATTATACCTAGTAGAGTATATAACAGTACTAGCACAGGAACCCAGCTTTTCCTGGAAACTAAGTTTTTTGCTACAAAAGTTGTACTTCTCAACTTAAAACTTTTAAACCTAGCTCAGAACATTCCCGTGGTTCTACTGAGTTCCCCAGTCAAAATTTGAGGCAAATCAGTCAAGAGCTTAATAAATTATGATCCTACATAGAAACAAACAAACAGAGATTATTACTTTATTTTTATAAATACAGTATGAGTATGCAGTGTATTTATCCCTGAACCTTCTCTAAACCAATTTCTATTATCCAGCACCAATCTTTTTATCATCTTCAGTCAACCATACATCCCGTCCTTAAACTAGAATTAAGTAAATAAACCCAATTTTTCCAATTTTTGTCAGGTTTTAAGATCATATTTTGAAGTGAAACAGATCAATCATTATCAAACCCCTGAATCTACAAACTTAGTATTAGATATTAATCAAAAAGGGGGAAGTAAGCCTAAAATCTGATCTAGAAATCTATATAAAATGTATTCACCTAGAGGATTTAGGTTGAATTAAACAGTTTCTAAGAAACATTTACGAAAATGTTCGGGATATTAATACGCATAATGTTGAAGTTGTATCCATGAAACAAAAAAAAACATAGAACAAAGAAATTGAGTTTTTGCCACAGAATCGTTTTTCTAAACCCTATATTTTTCCAATCCAATGTTGTAAACCTTGTATATTTTTAACTGTGAATTTGGTTAGATAAAATAATCTAAGTTTTAAATATTAAAGGTTTACACCATCAGGTTTCAAAGATATAAGTATAAGAAAATTTGAGTTTGTGGCATAGACATAATTCTTTTAGTAAAGAAATCAAAGCGTTTTTGATCTTCCAGTATTTTTGTAGAAACACAACAAAATAAGTAACTTCTTGAAATGTTTAGTTTGCGCTTTATCATCCACCTGGTCCCCTGTCCCTGATGTTTTCATGTTTCATAAACCCAGCAAATGTTCAACGCATCGACTATTTTACTTTTATTAAACAACTACTGTAGTAAGTGACCTTTGTAAAGAATGAATGTAAATATAAATGTGGAAATTCAGTGCGCTTACCGTGACTCATATTTTTTTATTTTAATAATCTTTTTATTTTTGAAATTACTAAAAAGTACTTTTTCTGTACCATGCCGGCCCCACACAAAATTTTGACCAATTGGGTCCCGACCTTTATATACATAAATATAGATTAAAGATCGTTTTGTACTTAGTTAAGTAAGAGTACTCATAGATATATAAACTTCTTTAAGTACTCTAAATGAGATTATCCCTAAGAGGATAAAACATAACAAGGTTAACATTCAATTAATATCGTTTTTTTTTAATATCCTTAATAGATATTTGACATATATGCAGACAAGTATGTATTTAGTATGTACTTTTTGTACTGTATTTTGCGTGACGTACAGTTTATATTTGCAGTGTACAGGGAACTGTTACGTTTGTTTACTATGTATGTTTGTGTACTATGCATGTTGGTGTACTGTGTATATAAGCGTTCGTTGTACTGTGTACTGTAAAGTGTGTTTGTTTGTGTACTATATATGTATGTTTGTTTACTGATTACCGAACCAGACAGTTTTTTACTTCTGACTGTAATCAATATCTTCTTCTTTTGGACTAAACGTCTCCCTCGATATCTTTCATTCGGTCGTCGGGGGGAAATATAATTAATCTATTCATTCATGTATTCATCCATTCATCCATTCATCCTTCCATCCTTCATCCTCCTATCTATCTATATATATTAACAATTACTAAAAGAATATTAAGGTTTTCGATGAGATAAGCTTGACCAAAAACAATGTAAATAAAAGAAAATAAAGAAAGAAATTGAAGGAGGGGGGGGGGAGGTTAGGGGCGTAATGTTCTGTAAGCATCCTTGAGATAAATGTTTCTGTATATTCAATCTCTTGAGGTTTAGTTTTCTCAGTTTTTGTCTGGTTTCTCCGGTCTTTTTCTCCAGGTCTAT
Organism: Eurytemora carolleeae; assembly: GCF_000591075.1. NCBI lineage: Eukaryota > Metazoa > Arthropoda > Copepoda > Calanoida > Temoridae > Eurytemora > Eurytemora carolleeae. The sequence continues at coordinate 640,573 of NW_019396132.1, read as the reverse complement.
TGGGAACACGGATAAAACAGGTTGGGTTCAGTTCCCTGAAAAGTATTAGTTTCCTGTCTCGGAGAAAAAGAAAAATATCCTGATCTAATTATAAGTAAGCAAAGCGAGGCAATCAGACAACTCCTTTTAGAAAAACTGAGCAAGCGCACATTGTGTTCATTAAACAAAGTAAAGTAGGACTTTTATTCAATAAAATATACTTTTAGGGATTGTACATGAAATATATCTAATGTTTAATTATGATATCACAATTTGAAATCTATCTAATGTTTAATCATGATATCACAATTTGAAATTTATCGTAATTTAGCAGAGATTTCTGGATAAACTCGTTTAAATTTTTCTTAACGATTTTGCAGCTATTAAAAAGGAGGTCATCGACCTTAGATCCAAATGACTAAAATAATAAAGGCAACTCATATTCTATGATTTCATTCATCTATCCCAATCTTTAGGATTAAATTAAACCCTATTAAAATATGCTTAGTTGAATTGCCCCTTTGAGGCTCCTTTATACTCAAAAAAAGCGTAGACAAAAAAGCTGTTAGTGGATGATGAAATTAACAAATCTGTTATTTTGGTGCTTTACAGTTTAAAATAATGAAAGATTAAAAATCCGCTCAGATTGAAACTCAAAACCAAAGGAAGAAATGAAAAAGATAAAAGCTAAATATAATCTCGAAAAGAAAAGTAGATTCATAAGTTGGCTAAAAATCACTGACAACAGTGATAAAAAAACAGTATTCCAATTGCATAATTTCGGTAGGAGTCACAATTTTATTAGTCCAAATTTCCGATATCTGGGCCTTCATAGTAAATCATGAAAAATAGATAGCATCTAGTAAAATATGATAAATAGATAGCATCTAGTAAAATACGATAAATAGATAGCATCTAGTAAAATATGATAAATAGATAGCATCTAGTAAAATACGATAAATAGATAGCATCTTATAAAATATGATAAATAAATCTCACACCGGACTAACCAGAGGGAGCAGCATTCGGTTTCTACTATTTGAAATTAAACGTGTTTTGGTCTATAATTCAACAATCTTTTACCTTACGGATTTTTAAATCTTTAAATTATCATTCAAAATGTATATGCCGACAAAAAAGAATTTCAGAAAAAAGGCTAAAAATTGTGTTTAATGGGTCAAATTGTGATCGAAAGTCACAGCTTTCTGGAATATTGACAGAACCGTTAAATCAACGTGAGTAAAATATGATAAATAGATAGCATCTAGTAAATTATGAAAAATAGATAGCATCTAGTAAAATATGATAAATAGATAGCATCTAGTAAAATATGATAAATAGAAAGCATCTTGTAAACTATGATGGGTAGTAAAGAAAGATTAAATTAATGATCGAAAGATTGTTGATTTACTGAAAGGGCATGAAGATGTGAGTAGGTTTTGACATATCAGAAACACATATAAACATAAAAAGGAAAAATATATATATTTGTAGATAGATTTAGATATATATATATATATATATATACTAATAGATAGACAGATAGATATATAGAAATATATTCTTAATATTCTTTATAACAGTCTCCATCTCTAAGTAAGACAAAAAGTGGAACTTTTAAAAGAAATATTTTATTGTTTCTGAATGTTTTTCATCGGACAAAAAAGTGAGAAAAAGTGCTAAAAATAAATTTTCGGAGAGAAAATACTTGGATTAAAAAAAAACAGTTCTAAGAAAAATAGATCTTAGACAGAATCAATTTTCTATAAAAAAAGTTCAGATAAAAATTATTACGTTGGACTTTTTTGGAAAAGAACAAACGAAAAATTAGTTAATAAGAAACAAATCAACCTACCAACAAATCAACCTACCAACAAATCAACCTACCAACTAATTAATCAACCAACCAGCCAACCGATAAATCAGTTAATAAGTAATAAATCAACCTACCAACTAGGTATTCAACCAACTAGTCAATCAACCAACTAATCAATCTACCAACCAACCAACCAACCGACAAATCAGTTATTAAGTAAGAAATTAACCAGCCAACTAATCAATCAACGAACCAATTAACCAATGAATCAGCCAATTAAGAAATTAACCAACCCAAACAACCCAACAATTAATTAAGAAATCCACCAACAATTTAGCCTTAATAGATAGAAAAACTAAATCCTTTACGCAGGTTTTAAATTCTAAAAAGTTTTAATATTACGCCAGGGAGTTATTTTGTAATGAATAACATGTTTAATAAAAAATAACATCAGATTCATGGTGAATTTAATATATATTCTTTCATTTTTAGTCTTATCTCCATATTAGTCATTGAATTCTGGTTTGTACCATTATATATCTGCATCTTTAGTATGAAATGCAGTAGATTAGGGTAGGGCAGGTTTGAGAACTGCATAATACATATATTTTTTAAAATGTAATTATTGCAGAAATATTTAATGGTTTTTCTGAAAATTCCATACAACAATAAATTCACAATAGTTATACAGTACATAATACATATAATGTATAGTACTGTAAGTATAGTACTTGATAACAATACAGTACAGTTATACTCTACTAACATTACAGTAAAATATAGTCAATAGTTTATACTTGATAAAAATATATAAAATGTATTTATTGTATATATATATATATATCAATGTTTATTTTATCATGTCTGTTACCGATAAACACCACTATTTAATATATCTATCACCGTTTAAAATATTTAATAGCTATATCTAGTACTTGTTTATATATCTGATAGCAATATCTAATTATTGTTTAGTTTATCTGTTTGTTGACGATATGTATCTCTATCGCCGGCTGCGCTATTGCGGAATCACAGCTATTGGTAAGTTTTAATTTTTCTTGAATGGGGGGCCTGGGGAGGGGTATGTTGTTTTTCATTCATTTCATTTATTTAATTTTGTTCATTTATGTTAAATAAATAGCAAAGAATAACTCATTGTCAAGCATTGTTTAAAATATTAAAGTATGCATGCATATATAGACTTACGCTGAAAACAATAGTTTTACTAGGACTTTAAGATACTTTTAATATTCACAGAACTTATTTTTGAATATATAAAATATATTTAAAGTATTGTTTTTTTCTAGGTCTCTAAGCGATTATGGATTACAATTCTATTCTTCTGTCTCCTAGCCGCAGCACTCCAGATCTGTGTATTTATACTCCGAGCTACTGGAGGAACTAGTAAATACGAGGTTAGTTACTCTCTCAGATAAATTTATAATAAGATTAGAATTGATTGAAATCCTTCCACCATCACTTTACCCCCTTTTCCTTTTACCCCCCCCCCCTCCACCATTCCCTCCTGCTTCTTATAGTATAGAGCTATGTTATACATTATTCAAATGTATCCCTTCTAATACGTGTAGGGTATATTTGTTAGATTAATAACCCAATCAATGCCCCCCGGATCCTCTCCCCCTTCCCCCCTCTAACAACCATTATTGATCAATTAATCAATTAATATAAACTTTTCATAAGTTCAAGTACACACCCTTTCTCCTCTGGTTGAAAAGAGGGGGGGCAAGTTGGTAAGGGGAGAGGTGGGGGGGGGGGAGAAATACGAATTAAAGTTTTAAACTATAGTTCAGAGAGGGGAGAAGAATGAATGAAAGAATGAAATTGAATGGGAGTACAGAAAAGGGATAATATTTTTTTCTACAAAATATTTCTCACATTAAAACATTATAAATTTTTAATGTAAAATCAATTATCCTGAAGGAAAAGGGAAAAGGGTCCTAGAAAGACTAGAAACTGGTTTTGTATTGGTTTGAATGTGCCAAGAATGTGATATTTAACTGGTATGCACTGGATACCTTGTGGGATAGGTAGATAGATAGTAACCCAAGTCACCTATCATTAAATCAGGAAAAGTAGAGAAAGAAAGAGGAGGAAAAGACGATAAATAATGCATAGAAGCTCTAAAGATAGAATTAAGAAAGAGAGAAATTATGTTTTATATCTTGGATCTTTTACTTTCAATTATATTCATTAATGAAATTTTAAAATTTACGTACTTTTAACATCTGGAATTTAAAACTCTATTAAAACTGGTTTTTAATCATTCTGTGGAGATTCATCTTTACAGATTCATCTTTACATTTCTTATAGAAACATAATTGTCTAATCCTTATATCTTTACAACCTTTCAACTAAATGTATTTCCATCAATGAATACTATGGGATCAAATAGTCTAAGTTTGATATGTTAAAGGTTAACACCAATGCAAAGAGTAGAACTAGAAGTATTCTATCCAAGGAGTAGAACTAGAAGTATTCTATCTAAGGAGTGAACTAGAAGTATTCTATCCAAGGAGAAGAACTAGAAGTATTCTACCCAAGGAGAAGAACTAGAAGTATCCCATCCAAGGAGTAGAACTAGAAGTATTCTATCCAAAGAGTGAACTAGAAGTATTCTATCCAAGGAGTGAACTAGAAGTATCCTAACTAAGGAGTAGAACTAGAAGTATTCTATCCAAGGAGTAGAACTAGAAGTATTCTATCCAAGGAGTAGAACTAGAAGTATTATATTTTAGGAGTAGAACTAGACGTTTCCTATTCAAGGAGTAGAACTAGAAGTATCCTTTCCAAGGAGTAGAACTAGAAGTATCCTATCCAAGGAGTAGAACTAGAAGTATTCTATCCAAGGAGTAGAACTAGAAGTATCTTATCCAAGGAGTAGACCTAGAAGTATTCTATCCAAGGAGTAGAACTAGAAGTATTCTATTCAAGGAGTAGAACTAGAAGTATTCTATCCAAGAAGTAGAACTAGAAGTATCCTATCCAAGGAGTAGAATGTCAGAATGAATAAGTTTTTCATTATCCTCGAATTTGCAATCTTAACAATGGGGTTTTGACCGTTCGAAAGGGATGGTGGGGGGTGAGGGGAAGTGGGGAGAATGCTTATTGGTCTTAAGATTTTAGTTTTCAAGGTATCGAGGTTCAGTGAATTAAAATTTTTTCGTAAAATCTGAAGAAAAAAGATTGCAAATAGTTATCTTAGATCATATAGGACAAAACCCTTAAAGGAATAAACCCTTAAATTAATTGATCTAGAAAAAAAGTAATATTTATTAATGGCCACATAGGAAAAAAAAAACACTTTTCCCGATAATGGGTAATAGATATCAATTATTTTGGACGTTACCAAAAACAACAATTAATTTTTTCTTTCTCTAGTGCAAAATATAAAAAAAATTAGAGTAAAATTGATAAATCTTGCAACGTGATTATTTTTTGAATTGGATAAACAAAATATGATTGAATTTATCAAAAATAAATTTTTCTCATCTTTTTTATCTACTATGATTAATTACGCTTACTCTTATAAGAATAATTGTTAAATATTTAATTCTTTATTAATATTTTGGTCGGAGCTATTTCTTGATAAAATAAAATTGCTTTGCAGGCACATAAAACTACTGGTATCGAAAACCTTACAAATATGTTCTTAAAAATTACTTTTATTAAGAATTGGGTCCTTAAATAAAAAAAATTGCAACAGCAAAAACTTAATTTCAGTTTCCCAAACTCGGCTTCGACTATTTGCTTTTTAAAGTTTTAGTCTCAGGGTTGTCGGTTTGAATTAATATTTGAATGCCTCTCAACTCCTTGAGCTGGAACAATCCTAAACCTCTCTAGCTCAGGGTACGATATTAATCAGAGAGACGGATTAGGTTAAATAACAAATATCTTAACGCCACAAGTTGAAACCAGTTTTCCATTCTAATCTACATAAGTATTTAACTAATTTATAATAATGTTTAGATAACGAACCGAAGCTTGAAGAGGAAGAAGGATAAGAAGAATATCGACGAGGTGGACACCACGGAGAAGAGAGAGAACGGAGTTGAGAACAAGGGATTCGACTCCGAGAAGGCGGAGAGGAAGAATAAGACGGAGGAGACGGAGAAGTGGGTGAAGAACTATGTCCCCTATGAAGAGTACCCGGTCGTGAAGGTTGACACCATTTCCGTGGAGAACGAGGTTAGTCAGGAGGTGGAGGAGAAGGAGGAGGAGAGCAAGGAGGAGGAGAAGGGGGAGAAGGAAGCGAAGGAGGAGAAATCTGAAGATTAGATCTAGAAATCCATTCTGTATTATATATTGTAAATATAAATAAACTTTATCGAAAATAAATGAAATAACACAATTAATTTCCAGTGTGAAGGGTCGTAATTAGTCTCTACGTGGGGGACCTGAGGCAACATTAATATGTTTCAACATTATGAGGGGGGTGGGGGCATTGCAACGTTAATATACTGTGATGGGGTGTTTTACATTTACAAACTAGGTTTATGTGTAAAACTATTTACAGTCTAGGATTCCCGAATCCAAATCAATTGCAATTCATGACGAATATATATTTTTTAAATAATGTTTACAGTGAGAACCCGAAAACTTGGGAATAAAAAAAATAGTTTTAGACTCAAGTTATAACTTCGAATAGTCTACAGACAGTGTGAAAGTATACACAGACTCATTTCACTAAATAAGTTATTTATTAATAATCAAATATTAGGTTTTTACAAAAACTCTGATCATTGTATGTTTTTACTTGACCAAATATTGGTTAATTCACATTGAGAACCAAATCTGACATGTACACATCCAAGCTTTATGGGCATAGAGAAATATTTCCGCTTCTCCCATCATCCCATGCAATTTTAATGCTAGTATTTTTAAGACGTTTGAAACTCTTGAACTCTTTTGAACTCTTGAACTCATGGAAAACAAAATCAACATTTCTATCAGCATATATCTTTAAATAAGAGGCAAAGATTAAAATTATTTTTCCTATTTCTTGCTTGAAAAGGCCATAATTTTCACAATTCTAGGATGCTTGTTAGAAAATAGCAGAAACACAGCAGGAGCATTTAATTAACAAATTACCAAATCTTTTATCATAATTGCAGAAAATTTTTTTTGTTTTGAAAGCTCTTTGTCTAAATTTGACCACAATAGAAACTCATAAGTACTTTTTGCATAAAGTGAAACCCTTAATAACAAATACATCGGAAGAATTTATCAAATGTCGTCTTGACAATTTTTCAATGAGTCTTATACTATATTACGTAAATTTCAGTATTTGCGAAAATAAATAAATAGCCATGAATATGCGGGAACAGTTTTAAAGAGTTCCATATAATCATTTAATTAAAAAACTAAATATCTGCAACATTCCATTATTAGAAAGTGAAGAATACGACATTTGACGAATTCTTTCGATGTATTCGTTATTAAGGGTTTCACTGTAGAAACCCAGCAGGAGCATTTAATAAACAAATTACCAAATCTGTTTATCATTATTGCAGAGAAAATTCTTATGTTTTGAAAGCTCTAAATTTAACCACAGGAGAAACTCATATGTACTTTTTGCATACAGTGAAACCCTTAAAAACGAGTACATCGGAAGAACTTATCAAATGTCGTCTTGACAATTTTTCAATGAGTTTTATACTATATTACGTAAATTTCTGTATTTGTGAAAATAAATATATAGCCATAAATATGCGGGAACAGTTATCAGAAAGTGAAGAATACGACATTTGATGAATTCTTTCGATTCTTTCGATCTATTCGTTATTAAGGGTTTCACTGTATATTTCTCTATGCTCACATATCTACATAATCTGAAAATCAAGCCATTTTTGCTTTTGTAATTTTCTTCTTGGATGAGAGATTTATTTCTCAATGTGAATAAACTAATAATTGGTCAAGTAACAATTAATATATAATGATAGGATTTTTGATAAATCCAAAAAACTCAATATTTGAGTACTGAGTAGTAATGAATACTACTACTAAAAGTAGCACTAATATTTACTTTGTAACACCATTAAATTAACATAATAGTAACATAAATAAAGTATTTTTAATGTCGTCTTCCAATTCTACATTTTTCTGGTTCTCACTGTAAGTATCCTTAAACTGTTTGTAATTCTAAAACAGAAGTGTTTTTCAACTACATTTTTTTTTAAAGCCTTCGCATCCAGTGCAGCGGAAAGAAACATTGATTATTTATGAGCTTGAATTTGCTCTGATCGTCTTAATTAACGAAAATCATGAAACAAAAATGTTCAAAACTGTTTTTATCGTTTATAATTTCAGGTTTAAGAAGGCGACTTTCCATTTAGACTCTAACCAAATTAAAAATTATTCTTTCCGCCACACTACATACAAACATTCCACTTTTTCATGAACAACAAGAATTTCAAATCTCTTAAAATCAACTGTTAAATAATGATTGACTGGAAGTTTGAAAGTTAAGGAGCAAAGAAGCTTAAAAATAAAACTTTAAAAGACGACATCTTTAAACAACTTCTAAAATTTAAGAACAGCTACAATGTTACCCACAAAGGATGATACTTCAGAGACGGATTAACGGTTTTTTTCAGTCCTTGTACTTACATCCGAGTATCCTTTAATTTAAACACTTTTTTACTCTTTGAAAAACCTTTCTGATATATACAGGGTGTCCCGATAAACATGGGAATTTAGTGACGAATTCAATATCGTCGTTTTAAATAATTTGATTTAGTATAGTGATACCTGCTGAGAAAGTTGTAATCTGTAAGAGTTTAATCTGCTATGTTTACATTTTGTTTGTTTATGTTTGACTGCATGCGGTTTTACTTAGTAAAACAAGAAAATTGCAGTATACAAACAGAGTAAACTTGTCAGTCTTCACTGTTCATCATGCGGAGACATTATAGACACATCTTTACAGTCTTATACCCTTTTCATAAAAATAAACTCTAGCAGACATAATAATATTATGGCTTTTGAAATTAGGTATTACAATGCTAATTCATCACAAAAACGATATCGAATTCGTCACTGAATTCCCATGTTTTTTGGGACACCCTGTACCATTAAAAGACTAATATTTTACGGCAAAAAAACTAAAATGAAAAAAGTTTCAGGTCGTTTAAAAGTCTTTGTAGATCGTATAAAACCCTTGATATAAAGTAAAATACCTTTACCTTCCCTGTAGGTGTAGTTGAAAGTAATCAATAGATTATTCCGTTTCAATGTTTCTGTTTAGAACATCGAATTTCCTGATACAGGCTGTCCCAATAAACATGGGAATTCAGTGACGAATTCGATATCGTCTTTTCAAATAATTCTTTGATTTAGTATAGTGATACCTACTGAGAAAGCTGTAACCTGTAAGAGTTTCGTCTGCTATGTTCACATTTTGTTTGTTTATGTTTTGACTGCATAAGGTTGTACTTAAAGTAAAACAAGAAAATTGCAGTATACAAACAGTGTAAACTTTTCCGTCTTCACTGTTCATCTTGCGGATACATTATTGACACATCTTAACCGCCATTTACCGTTTTCATAAATTAAACTCTAGCAGACATAAATATATCATGGCTTTTGTAATTAGGTATTACAATGCTAATTCATAACAAAGACGATATCGAATTCGTCACTGAATTCCATGTTTTTTGGGACACCCTGAATTTTGACAAATATTTTATATCAATGCAGTGAGAACCAGTAAACTGTGGAATATTATGACGACATTAAAGAAATACTGGAGTATATTTAATAATATTACAAAACAAATAGTTTTACTACAGTTAAACCCTAAATATTGAATACATCGGAAGAATTTATCAAATGTCGTAATCTTCACTTTCTGATAATGAAGGGTTGCAGATATTTAGTTTTTTAATTAAAGATTACGTATTAAGCTCTATAAAACCATTAATTTATGTAATATGTAATATGTATGTATATCAATGGGTGTGAAGAAATCTTTTAAAACATTATTAAATGTCCCTAGGAATTTAGTAATTTGAAGCAGAACTATCTTTATAAAAGTGATAAACATTTTAAAGATTTTATGTACAGGGTGTCCCACGAAACATGACAATAGGAAGACGACTTGAAAGTCGTCTTTGGTATTTGAATTTATTTGTGACATTTAGTCTTCTATCTACTTTAACATGTATGATTCTTGAAACAATTATCACATAATTCTCCTAGCCCTGGCATTTCCAAAAAGTGGTCTGCGTTTTTTGTGCTTTCAATATTACCTGAGATATAAAGAGTTTGGTTCAGATTTCAAGTTTGTTAATTAAAAGCAAAATTGTCGAAATCTGAACGAAATTCTTCATATCTCGGGCAATATTAAAATTATATCAAAAATCAAGACGACATTCAAGTCGTCCTGCATACTGTCATGTTTCGTGGGACACCCTGTAGGTCGATTAGAGATATATAAGGTTTAAAACTTTAAGTTGTGTTTTTCTTTTAACTTAGAGAGGTTTTTAAAAAATTGCAACAATTTCAAATTGCAAAATCTATTGCGAAATTTCTTAAGTTGAAGGAATAACAAAGGCGACATCCATGACACAGTTTACTGGGCCTCAGTTAATTTGTGAAAATAAAAATTTTTAATATCTAATATTTTTTTAGAAAATCCATTACAGTTTTATCTTATAAAATTTTGAAAACTTTAACTCCTATGATAGGAAGATTGAATTTAAATATTCCAAATTGTAATGATAAAGAAGACGACATTGTTCAATTTCTTTCATGTACTAATATCAAATACACTTAGCTAAATAAATCATTCTAAACAGTTGCAGAACTCAACTGAGGTTTTCTTTACACTCAAAACTATGAAAACCTGAACAGAAATACTTCATAGTAGTTAGTTTTACAGAGTTACAGTTAACCTTTAAGTTTAAATGTATTTTTTCCCTCTAAACTGATGATTTAAGATAAAAATCAGAGTTTTGTATTTTATTGGACACTGCATGAAGAATCCAGGGTTTTATATACAGTGTGTCCCAAGAGGCAGAGAACACCCGGACGCAAGGAACCTCCGCTATGCAGACAAGAGCCTCCGCTATACAGAATAGTTTTTAAAACTGTTGGTTTTAACATTAAGTACCGAATTTTTTGTAGTTTTATCGACATAGTGGCATAAAATCTTCATCAAAGATCTGAAATATTAATCAATTATTATAAAAAGTGACTAATTATGACTAGTAAAGTTGTTTATAAAAATTGAAAATTTTCAAGGCAAAAAGGACAACATTTATTATTTTTCTCTTCAAACCTGGAGAACCAAGAGTTTTATCTACTCTTAAAACTTGGAGAACCAAGAGTTTTATCTACTCTTAAAACCTTGAGAACCAAGATTTATCTACCCTTAAAAACTGGAAAACCAAGAGCCCTGTCTACTCTTAAACCCTTGAGAACCAACAGTTATATCTACTCTTAAACCTTGAGAACCAACAGTTATATCTACTCTTAAACCCTTGAGAACCAACAGTTATATCTACTCTTAAAACTTGGAGAATCCAGAGTTTATCTTCTCTTCAAATCTGGAGAACCAGGAGTTTTATCTACTTTTAAAATCTGGAGAACCATGAGTTGTATCTTCTCTTAAAAACTTGGAGAACCAAGAGTTGTATCTACTCTTAAACCTGAAAACCCAAGAGTTGTATCTACTATCAAACTTGTAAACCCAAGAGTTTTATCTACACATTAAACCTAGAGAACGAAGAGTCATATTAACTCTTAAAACCATAAGAACCAAGAGTTGTATCTACTCTTAACCCTGGAGAACCAAGAGTTGTATCTACTTGTTGACAGATAACAGCATCACACCAGACAAATTTGAATAAAAGACCCGTTGAGATTCTGGTGGGGGATATTTATTTCCCCAGACTCTTATCTTCCAGTCGGTCGTAGCAATACACACAACAGAATTGTCCCGTCTCAAGAAAATCGATAACAAAAGCTTTATTTCCTAAAAAATAACATAAATTATAGATCATGGTTACATGTACAATGTTATAATAAATGTTAATAATAAAAAAAATCTTACGATTTAATAGGGGATAATAGGGGAACTTATTGTTGATCGGTATTGAAATGCTTTTTTTTAAACTTCTGAAAAAGTTACATTTTGAATATTTAATGAAATTCACTGATGCTTTATATGAAACTATTCTTGCTTAACTTTAATGATTTCACAATAAACGAAAAAATGTTTTAGGCTCCATGAGGCGGAGTACAAAGTAATTGCGGGCTGAAATTATTTGGTATGGTTTTGTCTCCGATAGGAGGTTTTAAGTTGAAGACGACATTATTCAGAGGTCTTAAAGTTAATGGTTAACACTACTCTTATACCTGAAGAATCAAGACTTGTATCTACTCTTCAGCTTGGAGAACCAAGAGTTATATCTACTCTTAAAACCTAGAGACCCAATAGTTGCATTTACTCTTAAACCTGGAGAATCAAGAGTTGTATCTTCTCTTAAAACTTTGAGAATTAATAGTTGCACTCATAAAACCAAAAAATACCAAGACTCATATCTACTCCTAAAACCTTGAGAACCAAGAGTTTTACCTATTCTTAAAACCTAGAAAACCAAGATTTTTATCTACTCTTTAGACGTGGAGAACCAAGAGTTTTGTCAGCAAAAAAAGCTTGCAGATACATCCGCAAAAAGTTCAAATCATTATTAAAAAAGAGAGGTGAGAAGTGCCCCTTAGGCCTAGTCAACTTGAAATTCAGAGTTTGTTTAAAATAAAAGCTTTGTGGGGATAAATGTTTTTTTTCCTATACTCTAGAAGCCCAGAGAAAATTTTCTCCAAATTTTAGAGTCTGGGCAAATATACTCTTTGCTCAATTAGGAGAATATAGAGAATGTTAAAGATATGTGTCCTGGTGTCCCTGGTATGCCCAATCCGACACTATTCAATACAAAATATTCTAAAGATTGTAATTATCTGAAAAAGTGAAGAGCAAGGGAGAAAGTTCAGTTAACGAACTCTAAAAATGCATTTTCTGACAAAAAAAACTAAAATGAAATAATGTTCATTGACACAATATATTTAAATAGCAAAAATATACATCAATATCTTTATCTAAGCTTCTGTACAGTCTGTAGTGTCTGCTGTACAATGTCTGCTGTACTGTTTTGTACATACATGACTATAATAGTGTAGATATCCTGCGCTGGCAAGATTGATTAAAAAGGCAAGATTTTATATTCAATTGTTAAACATTTTTTAAAGCGTGAAAAATTAAGCAAGATTTGTTTTCTGAGTTGATGAAATATTTGAACATATTTAAGCTAAAATTTCCAGAAAAAAAAATGTCCAAAACACAGGTTTTCGAATAAAAATAATTGAAATTAATTAAGTTATAAATATTATATAATACATATATCACAGTCACTTATAAGAGGACTCTAATGTGAATACGAGTTTAATGCCGAGTGCAGAAATCTGGGACTAGTTTACAAAATGTTTTTCAAAACATAAATAGATTGACTAGTTTATTTTATGGTTTTAGATTCGGAACAAAATGTATAATTCGGAAAAGATCATGAAAATGACGGGAAATAAAAAAAAGTTTAAAAAGAAATTCAATTTATTTTTAGAACTTTTCCAGTAAAGTTTTCAAAATTACAATGATTTTCTGTACTGTATGATGTGAATTTTTAATTTTTTTCGAATAAATTTTTTTTTCTGAATGAAACCGTATCTATTTTTCTATGGCACGCGAAGCTCACTCCACTGTTTATTGAATCCAAACTTGGAAACATTTCACTGTTTTCAGTTCTGCTCAGGGTTAGACTTTGCCCACTGTGGTTTCCCTAGGACCCTGATCACTGGTTTAAGACTTGAATGAGCAGCATTGTCTTCTTTATCTCAGGTTTAACTTTTATGATATTTCAGGACTAGAGTTGTGTTTTTATCTCCAGATGGAAACAAGGACAAGGACTAGTAATATTTAGTTTCCAGTGCACAGTCTTTTAGTTTGATAATCAGGGAAATGTTGATCAGACAGTTTTCTCTTACTTGACTCCAGGACGGGTTGGGTTGAAGGATGAAGAGCAGGAGGAGGAGGAGGATGAAGAGGAGAAATGTAAGCTTGAGACCAGAGAGGATGTATCGGTAGATACTGAGGATACATGTACTGGAGTTGACTAAGATGAAGTTCAGTTTGGGTTGGTAGAAGTCCAGGCGGGGGCATCTGCCATTGATATGGATCCAGGTATGCTGGCGGAGGATGGGGCGGAGGCATCGACATTAAAGGTCCTTGACTAGATAGTTGTTGAGCAGGTTCAGCAGGTTGTGAGGGAGGGGGAGGGGATGCTACTGCAGGATTGTTGGGTTGGAGTGGAGGATTGTGATGTATAAGGTGGGATGGGGGAGGAGGAGGAGAAGAATGTTCCGAGGTTAAAGAGTTTGAACCTGACTGTTTAGAGACTCGAGCCTGAAAAGCCGAGTACAACATGTTCATCAGTTGCGGATTTTTACCATTTGGATCCGGCTTAGTGTATCCGGGCTTATCCGTCCCGTCCTTACCCGGAGCTGGAGCAGGTTTAAACATCTTCTCCATCCCGTTTCCGTTCTGATCTCCAAGAATAAGAGAAAGTGCGGCCTGTGAATCTGAATCTCCGGCCAGTATATTCTGTGTGACGATTGTGTTTAAGGACTGGACGAATACAGGGTTATGACGAGCTAAAGCTCGGAGTTGAGTATAAACACTTTGTCCGGGTCCGTTCTCCATTAAAGCTCTCTTCTCCCCCCTGAAATAAAAGAAAAATAGATTCTCAAAATGAAATTCAAAATTGGCAACATAGTGCTATGTGAGACCTTGCAATTGTTGTGGATAATTTTTATGAAATCATTTCCTGAATCTGAAACAAAAACCAAACCTAACAAACCCTGACATCGGTTCAACTTTTGGCAACCATTTGATAAATTTACAAATTCATAAATATTGTTACTCCAGTTCAATGTCAAGTTATTAACCATTCATTAAACTGATAATTATCTCAATTTACTAATCACTAGCAATGGTAATAGCTTTATTTGATATATCATTAATTAACCCCAAGACCAGTCTAGTATACTGTAATACACCTGACCAAACATATACAAATGTAAACTTCTTTTTTCTCTTGGCCAAATCATTGAATAAGCCATTGAAAGACCATTTTCAACGTATTAAATTCAAATTTGGAATTGTTATATTTAAAGAGTTCCAAGTCGTCTTTACAGTCTCATTCTTTGTGGGACACGCTGTATTACCAACTATTTATATAAACCTGTTTAAGTATCGAAGGGGACCAATTTATAAAATACTGAAAATTTATTTAGTTTCGTGTTTTTAGGACACAAACTATAAACAATATTAACCAATATATAAGTAGATATCTGCGCTGAACTACACTTATTGGTTTATATTTACATAGATATTTGCACTGAACTACACTAATTGGTTTATATTTATGTAGATATTTGCACTGAACTACACTAATTGGTTTATATTTATGTAGATATTGGCGCTGAACTACACTAATTGGTTTATATTTACGTAGATATTTTGCACTGAACTACACTAATTGGTTTTTGTTTACGTAGATATTTGCGCTGAACTACACTAATTGGTTTATACTTACGTAGATATTTGCGCTGAACTACACTAATTGGTTTATATTTACGTAGATATTTTGCACTGAACTACACTAATTGGTTTTTGTTTACGTAGATATTTGCGCTGAACTACACTAATTGGTTTATACTTACGTAGATATTTGCGCTGAACTACACTAATTGGTTTATATTTACGTAGATATCTACGCTGAACTACACTAAATGGTTTATATTTACATAGATCTCTACGCTGAACTACATTAATTGTTTTAAATTTACGTAGATATCTGCACTGAACTACACTAAATGGTTTATTTTTACGTAGATCTCTGCGCTGAACTACATTAATTGTTTTAAATTTACGTAGATATCTGCGCTGAACTACATTAAAATTGGTTGAAATGTACGTAGACATCTGCACTGAACTACATTAATTGGTTGAAATTTACGTAGATATCTGCACTGAAAGTAGATTACCATGACATTGAAACCAGGGTCGGTATAATAATTGTATATTGAACTAGAATGGCAGTTGTCCAGAAATCAGTAAATAATTATATTGTATAATGTTAGACACACCTCGCGTAACGATACGAAGCATTCAAAATACAATTAATGATCTACTGCCTGGTCAGTATGGTGGTTTATAAATATAAGATATCCACGTTTTTTTAATTTAAAACAGATTATTTACATTTGTGATTTCTCTTTAAAAGTGACTGACGCATTTCTTGGTTTAGAAACAATTGAGAAATTTACTGAATATTAAACTAAGCTGAAAAGAAGACATTATCGTCCATATTATTGATCAGATTATAATTTCAAGGGTAACCATTGTAAACTGGACATGCTCCTCTGTGAATGGACTGGAGTAAACTTGAAATAACAATAAGAATCCCTTTAAACTGAAGTACTAATGCCTGTTTTACCTGTCCGTCGAAATATATTTCCTGTTCTACCTGTCCGTCGAATTATAATTCCTGTTCTACCTGTCCGTCGAATTATAATGCCTGTTCTACCTGTCCGTCGAATTATAATTCCTGTTCTACCTGTCCGTCGAATTATAATGCCTGTTCTACCTGTCTGTCGAATTATAATTCCTGCTCTACCTGTCCGTCGAAATATAATTCCTGTTCTACCTGTCTGTCGAATTATTCACAAAGTTCATGTAGACAGTAATAGCTGGGATCTTTGGTACGCAGAACTGAATCCTAAAATACAAAATACAATTTTAAAAATTTTAAGAAACGTGTTTTTGTCTCATTATCTTTGATGTTATGGTCGATATACTTAGTTTAATATCAATTTAGATATTTTTGAACTAATGGTCCATGGCCTAATTACTAATTTGTGAATAGTATTGGTTTAGATATGATAAAATATATATTAGAGCTCTATAAAAGGCACTTTTAAATTAAATTTTCTTCTTTAAAACAAATTTGGCTGTCTAGTCAACTCATTCAACTTAAATTTTTTAAAGCAAGCCAAGATAAGTCCCGTGGCTCTACCAAGTTCCCCATTCAAAATTTGAGGCAAGTCGGTCAATGGATTCCTAAGTTATGATCGGACATACAAATAAACAGAGAACTACTATTTGATATATATTCAATTTAATATTCATATAGCTAAAACGTATCAACATTATTTTTTTACATAATAAAGAAACTTTAGTTTTTATGTGCCCGGTGTTTTATAATAAAAACAATATGAGCAAAAAAATCGATTTTTTAACCAAAGTTATTCCTAGGGTACCCAATACCCATGGGTTTCCTAAATGTCAGCCAATTTGGTCCACCTGTTTGCAGCCAGCTATTGCTAACATATATATATATATATATATATATATATGTATGTATATATATATATATGTATGTATATATATATTGCGCGAAGATCTTTATCATTGAGATAAAGTTTATTTGAATATTGTCCTATAGCTGAATATTCCCTGTAAATCTCTCTTAATGAATTCCGAATTCCTAACTGCCCCCAATTTCTTTATTTTTCTACTATTTAAGGGTATTTAGATACCCCAGAAGTTAAAGAATACAAAATAGAACAAGTCTAATCTTTTTCTTTTATCTGGGACAATATTATTTAAATAAATTAGTCATTCCGATCCCAGGGTGATTATGTATCTTATGAATTAAATGTTTGCAGAAAAATAAATCGAATTAAGCTTTTTAAGCTTCTGGAACAAAATACTCGTCTCTTAAACTCTAATTTTCTAATTCATATATCTTTGGAACCTAATGGTGTAAATCTTAAATATTTCAAATGTTGTCTATTTATAAATCATAATTTTAGTTATTAAAGGTCCACGACATCAGATTTTAAAGAAACAAGGACTAGTTCGAGACAATTGCACAGTCATTTTTAGAAAATAAGAAATAGGTTTTTTCTATGATTTACCGGTCAAACAAGGAGAATCTATCTTATTTTAGACCCAACAAGGAATAGGTTACCTACCTGATTTTAGAACCAGCAAGGAAAAGATTGTCTCGATCCTTCCAGATCCTCTCTACGTCCTCCTTGTCCCTATACTCCACCAACCCCCAGTTCTGGACCAACCCGTTCTTCATGGCAATCTAGAGAAGATAAAGTAAACTGAATATGAAAGTGAGGCTTGTCGAAGACCCAGTGGGTATGGGGTAATAGTAGTGAAGGACAAAAACTTTTGTTTGTTTTTTAACAAGTTTCTAATATCTCAGAAATATTACAATATTCAAAACTGTTTGTTCTAATATTTGCTTTCCGTACATTTGTCAAGTTGGATCCGAGAGAAGATATATGCAGTGTGCAGTGTCCAAATAACGAACTGAAAAATTTTTATAAATTTATTTTTTTCTCCGTTTTTTAAAAATAAAAATTTGCATAGTTTTTGAAAAGTAAAGCTTTATAGAACAATTTTTAAAAGTATTGGAACCTTCACAAGTTTACAGTATTTGGGTGATGCCTTGAACGGTCCTAAAAATAAAGTTCAAGAAAAGTTATTTCCCATCACTAGCACTAGAAGGGGGTAGGAAGGTTAAAAGGAACGAGAAGAGGAGTTGAGGGGGTTGGAGCGAGTTATTTTTGACAAAAAAAGTTAGTCATAATATAAGGAATTTAAATCTCATTTATAGCTACGATAGCCTTATGGCTGTAATCCATAGTGTGAAGTGAAAATAGCAAAGGAAATGGGAAGGGATGGGAGGGGGGGGGGAATAAGTGTGAGTGAGTTAGGGGAGGGGGGTCCTTAAGATCAAGGAAAACAGCGTGAGCAAATTGTCTTTTAAACAAAGATAAAAGAGTTGAAGAATGTCGAAAATAGTAAATTGTCTAAACTTCCTAGCACGGATTCAACAGAGATAAATCGACAGATAGATAGAAAGATACTTGGATAGCCAAGAAAATGTTAAGTATGTGAATCAATGTTTTTTCCTGAAAAAAAACGATGAGATAAATAGTTAAGAAGAAACGGGTTTATTTCAATCGAAAGATAAACAAGAAGGTTAGAAGATAGAACTCCACTGTAAGGTATGCAACTAAGATTTACTCAGAAGAACAACAATTCTAATCTCTTGTGCGAAATGTTCATGTTATTTTAATGATAATGGAACAATTTAAGCATTTTGCACAGTTCATTTTTAAAGAGAAGTTAAAAAAAGATAATTTATCTTTACTAAGCGTTTTCCAGTTGTTTAACTTTCTAAACATTTTTGGATAGATTATATATATAAGAAGAAGAAACAGAAAGAAAGAGAAATTAGTTTTTTGTCAATGCAAATTAATGTACGTGTAACTTTGTGTGTGTGTCTGTTTTTGTCTAACTTTCTGTGCAAAATGTTAGAATGTACGAGAGAAAAAGAGTTTTAGTAAAATTTAAAAATTCATAACTTTTGTAAATTGACGGAGGTGCTGAAATGTTTTCCAGGCAAGTTTAAAACAAAAAGATTAATTATTTAATCTTCTATCGTAGGAAAGATTTAGGAGGGAAATTGAAATAGGGTTTCAACTTTGATACTCTTACCCCCTCCCCCTGAATAATCGTATTTTCTCCCCCAAAAGTTCCTCCAATCCCCAAAATAAGGAAAACAAATATTTTCTTCCGAAAAATGAACATTTCCTTGTGCAAGTGTTAATGTGTACCTGAGAGTAGGGCGGAGAAACATATTTTGAGAAAAGTTTTCTGAATTCTGTCATATCCTTGTATCCTTCAGGTAGATTATCCACGTACAGAACCTAGATATTTAGCTATATATTGTACATTTATGTAGATTGTTAATTTGAATCACTGAATAGGATCTAGGACACGGAGTAGGATTAAGACGTCCCTGATAACTGAACAGGACCTAGGACCCTGAGTAGAATGAATACGCCCCAGATAACTAAACAGAATATAGAACCCGGAGTAGAATGAATACGGCCCAGAAAACTAAATAGAATATAGAACCCGGAGTAGGATGAATACGCCCCTGATAACTATACAGAATATAGAACCCGGAGTAGAATGAATACGGCCCTGATAAATAAACAGAATATAGAACCCGGAGTAGGATGAATACGGCCCTGATAACTATACAGAATATGGAACCCGGAGTAGAATGAATACGGCCCTGATAACTAAACAGAATATAGAACCCGGAGTAGAATGAATACGCCTGGATAGGTTTATGTCAAGACAAGCAGAAAATAGTTTGAATTCGGAAGCTCGACTTCAGGAATCCGGCCGGGAATTTTTGAGTGATGGCTTGCATAGGGGGGAATTAGATAAATGATTTTCATTCCGTTACCCTCCTTCCTACTCCTCCCCTCTCCTTCCTACTCCTCCCCTCTCTTTCCTACTCCTCACCTCTCCTTCCTACTCCTCACCTCATTCCTACTCCGTCCACTTCCTTTCTACTCCTCCCATCACGTCTACTACATCCCCTTCTTTTCTGCTCATTTCCCTCCTGCCTTTATACTTCTTCACACCCCTTCCTTCCTATCCCGCCCATACGTCCTACTGAGGGCCTTCGTTCCCATTTCCCGATCCTTATTTCCTACTAGCTCTCCTTCCTCCTTCCTCCTACAACCCTTAATTACTCTCTACTACTCTCCCCAATCTATAATATCTATTCCCCATTTTTACCTACAACTAGTTTTTAATTTCTCAGGTCAAAAAAAACTTTTTAAGTGAAGTTTTCTTTACTTAAACAGCAATTATAGGACATATTTTTAGGTTTTTCTTTAAATAATTTTGAATACTGATGTAAAAACAATATGATTAGATTCTTCCTGTCTTGAATTCTTTGTTCAAACTCAAGTTAACGTAAACATTGTAACACTATTAAAAGTGAGAAGAAGAGGAGGGAGGAAGCATCATGATTTATCACCTTATATATAAACTTGAAACGAGGATGGTAAGAGGGAGGGGGGGATTATTTCACAATCTTTGTTCATTTCAGACTTAATTTCATCTCAGATTTATTGCAAAATTTTGAATTCATAAATCTTCAAAGATTAAAAATAAATTTGAAATCTATAAAAAGTTGCAAGAAAGTACATATGCTGGGGTAGAATTTAACTTTTAAACTATTTTCAAGCAAACAGGGGTTTTAACATGTCAATTTAAGCTGTGACGACAAATTTTCAATTTCTCTTGATTTTTCTATGACACCCTGCCTCTGATTAAACTCGGAGTCGAATATAAACTGAAAATTTTGTAAGACGCCTCTCAAATTTGATCTTGTCTATGACGAATGATATAAATTGATCGAAAAGACTGACAAGAAATAGTTAAGTAAGATCATCAGAGAGATAAAAATAGCTGAATTTGCAAATCTTACGGATACTCAATACTCTGAACCTCATTTTCGTAATGAACTCTTCATTACCCCCCCCTGATTACTAGTCGGCATCTACTAAAAATATACAAATCAAACACAAAAACGAGCTAAACTATTGTTAAAACGAGCTAAACTATAGTTAAAAACCAAAATAAATACTAAAGTCGTATTTATGGATCCTTGCAATGATAAATGTCCTGTATGATGTCTGATTTATAAATGCTCTAAGGTTTCTATGAACCTGTCATAGAATCCGTCCTAAACTTCAATCCTAGAAATTTAAATGTAACCTAATAAGACCGGATACACGAGGATAATTCATCTCTGATATTTATATTAGATCTAGCACCGAAAGAGTCGGGGGGGGGGGGGGTGAGGCCCCCCTTGTAGAGTAAGATTAAATCATTAATAAAAAATCTAAATCTGTAGATTGTTCTGTATCGAAGTATCCGTCCTAGGAATCCTACCCCCCTGCAGGAATGAATGAAAGGATGAAGCAACACAATGACTTTATCTGAACTTCAGTCCTTGTACAGAGTTCGGAGAAGGGGGATGAAACTCCAGGCTGGATTGCATCAGAACCAAAGAATTATTCCGTAAGAGGGAAATTTTCAATTTGATTCAGAGAACTTATTAAAGAAGATTTAAGCAAAAACGAAATCGATCTCGAAATGAAGAAAAAACATCTTCTTAAGTTCGCGTAAAACAAAATTTCGGTTTTCTAATCCATTCATGCCGTTTATCTCTTGAATTTTTTACCAGAACACTGTCCACAAAACGCATTTAAACTCCCTCTAAGTTAAAACTGGATGCCAACCCCCTTTATCCTAATAATGAATAACATCCAACACTGAATGATTGAATGTTTTCATGCAAAAATTTATTCCAACCCTCTCCGACTCTCTCAGAATAAATGTTGAAATGTATGAATTGGATCTGGTTAAAAGCTAAACTAAATCTTATAAGAAGGTTAGATTGCATAATTCCTCCAGATATATGATTAAACCTTTCTCAATCTTGGGTCAATGCATATCCAGCTTGATATCACGTGCTCCTAACGCGCACTTTGCACACTCACAACGCGCACCCACTCATGACCAAACACATGACCAAAGTATATTTTGCAAAACTTAATGTAAACCACTGTACAAACACACAAACAGCATAATGATGATAATAACGATGATTGTAAAATGTTTGTTTACTCTGAACCCAGTGTTTACCTTACTGTGTAGATCTAGGGTTGAGTAAACCCCTTCCTTCAACCAGTCGCACTCTATAGTATGATCCCGGAGCTGGGTTCCCTCTAGGACGTGTCTAGCCTGTAAACCTGCACAGGGAGTTCGAAACCTGGCCAACCCGTACCCTTTACTCCAACCTAAAATAGAACATTAACGTTAAAATCTAATGTTTTTACTGTAAGAAAACTAAACAATACTTTTGTTGAGTATTCATAAGTAATATATCCTAAAAAGTAATTGTTTACGAACAGTATTTTACAAAGGAATTTCTGATTTTCAATACCCTATATCTGTGCAACCCGATGTCGTAGACCTTTGATAATGAATGCTGTTAGATCATATAATCTAAATTTGAAATATCAAAGTTTTACTTCATCAGGTTGCAAAGGGATTAGAGATTTTGAGTTTGTGGCAAAAACTCAGTTTTTTACTCCTTTGAAACTAATATTAAGTATTAAAGTCTTTATATCCAGAGGTCCGAATTAATGAAAACAGTGAAGTACTTCAACTAACCATTCCTAGTTGAACTACTTCTTCCTGTTCTATATCCGGCCTCACGTCTAAGAAAATATACAGAGGGTCGGAAAGGTTTGACCAAGGCCGTGGAAACACAATTTTTAGAATTGTGTGTAGAATTGTTAAAAATATTATAAATGTCCCCCGCCCCGCCCCTCAAATATTTGTTTGCATATGTTTCCAAAGATACAAGCTGTCTGCAGGGCAGAGGATGAAAGATGCGTAATCTTGATGGATCCAGGATTTATCTCTCAGATCTTAGTTAAAACCTTGCTCTAGGCCCAAGGAAGACTCTCTCCCTCTCTTACTTAAAATAGTCTCATCATCTCTCATCTCTTCATAGATCTTATGTTTTCGCACTCTACTATTATTCTTTGAACTTTGAGATTTTATCGTTTTCTTCCTGAGTTATTATCAAGAGATATGAAATTGTCCAGGAACTAACTTGACGTCATATTTGTTTGAATTAAGTATCCGGAACAGATTTAAGCTGTATGAAACAGTCGGAGCAGGACAATCTCTGTTTTAATCCGTTCTGATTCAGAGAACTTAATTCTTCCCAGTTACAGCTCCTGGAAGGTTGAATGTTTCTGATAATTGAGAGGGGGGGGGATTTATTGTTAAAAGTTCAAGTTGATCGTGCACTGATGGTATCAATACATGTGTTCAAACTTGCTCCACTAACCAAATCTTTCTTTGTTAGATTTCAGGAATGCTAATAGAGCTAGGACATTTACCATGGAATTCTCATACTCAATCCTAGATCTCAAGTCTATCCTAGATATAGACACTATTCTATCATCCCACTTTTTCAACATCATTCTAGCTCCTTCATACCTTCTATAGTCCTCCTAACACTAATCTAAACCCTCCTAATACCATCCTAGATCCTCCTAATTCTATTCTAGATGCTTCTAATATCATACTATATAAATCCTCCTAATACTATCCTAGATCCTCCTAATACCATCCTAAATCCTAATAATACCATCCTAGATCCTTCTAATATCATACTACATAAATCCTCTTAATTGGGAAGGAAAAAAAATTAGGGTGGGAGTGAAGGAGTTAGGAAAGAAAAAATGAGGGTGAAAGGGAAGGAAGAAAAGATTAGGTTGGGAGAGTGGGAGGGAAGAAAAGATGAGGGTGGTAGAGAGGGAGGGAAGAACAATGTAAAAGAAAAACGTGATAACAATGGTTTGATCAAGTACAAATCTTAACCTTGAATACGGTTACAGTTCATGATTTAACGATTTATACACAACCATACAATGCAAATTAATTTAAACAAATGTGAAGCCAATACTTTAATAGTGTGCGTATGGGGGAGGGGGGGGGGGATTTACTTTTATATTTTATCAAATTTAATTAAAAAATAGAACCCGCAGTGAGGTAAATGTTTTTTTTGCCACAAACTTTAATTTTTAAATCCCTATATCTATATCCCACAATTCAATCCGATATCGTAGACCTTTGATATTTCAAACTATGAATAGATCAAGTAGTCAAAGTTTGAAATACCAAAGGTTTACAACATTAGGTTGCAAAGATATAGGGATTAGAAAATTTGAGTTTGTGGCAAAACTCAGTTCTTTTTTTGCCATTTTTACTTAGAAAACAATCATAATATTTTAAACACGGTATTAAAAACTAGATTTCTGAGAGTTTGGTGAAACCAAATCTAAACCGAAAAGCGGAAACAATTCCATTTCCGCATTTTTATCCGAGATACAATTCTACAATCTCATGAATATATCAAACCAGAGATCAGACTTAATAATCTACTAGGATGATGATAAAAGTAAGGAAAAGATAGAATTAGAAATGTTATGTTGTATAAATAGATAAATAGATATGATGATAGATAAATAGAAAGATAGGTAGATAGATGATAGATAAATAGATAGATAGGTAGATAGATGATAGATAAATATACAGATAGGTAGATAGAATATAGTTAGACGGATAGATAAATTGATAGATAGAATTTATAGAAAAAAGATGGCAGATTGATTGATAGATAGATAGATAAATAGATAGGTAAATAGTTAGATAGACTGATAGATTAGACAATATATAATAAGTAAGTACATAAGAAGGATAATATATATCCTGCTGTCAAGGCTAGTTGTTCAACGCTAATCATAGAATTTTTCAATTAAAAAGGAAACAGAGAATATTTGGAAATATCTCATGCTAAATCTCAGTTTGGATGAAAAACATCGCTCTTATCCTTTTCCTTTAAATGATTGTATCAAATTACTTGTTAATGAAAAATGGCATTTAAACTGTTGAAAAAAGCTGAATTTCAGAATTTCGAAATTAAGACCGAATTTCAATTTCACTAAAACTTTAAACCTTTAACTCAATGTCATTTTCGCTTGTAAACCCTGTGCACAAGCTTTAAACCCATAAGCTGCAAATCATTTAACGAAGTATGTTTTCCGTTCTCTCAAGAAAGGCTAGAGAGAGATATGGGATACAGATATCGTCATGACTGGGACGAAAATGTTAAATTTACTGAAACTGGTGAAATGTAAACCCCTGGAATGAAAAGAAATAAGAAATGTTTTCCAAGGATTAAAGATTCGTGTTGAAACTAGGCTTTTAATCTTCTCCGGGTATAGAGTTAAACTAGGCGTTAACCCTGTCCTTCTGTTTTATATCTAACCCGGAGACAGACATAGAAACAGATTTAAGACGGAGAGAGACAACAGAAGGGGTTCGTAAAGAAAACGAAACAGAAATAATGTAAGAAGAAAGGGGAGGACAAGATAGATGGAAAAGGATACAAAAACAGGAATAAGGAAAAGGTTCTGGATATTCGGATGGTCTAGATAAACAGGAAAGAGAAAAGATTCTGGATATTCGGATGATCTAGATAAACAGGAAAATTCGCGCCAAGGAATATTGGAAACAGAAACAGACACAGAAAATGTAGGGGTAAACAGAAAGGTGTATGATCTGCTTACAGAAACAGATACAACGAGAGAAGAGACAAACAGAAAACAGAGAAACACTTAGTAATTATGTCTCTGTATTGGATGGGGTGTATGTGTATTGTATGTATATGTATGCACATTATCCATTGCTTAGTTGAGTAATGAGTAATGAAGAGAAGAAACAGGGCGTATAGGGCTAGGGGGAGGAGACAGGTGTAAGTAAGGAGGGAGAGGGGGTAGGGGTGCATTTCTAGTAATTAAGGTGTGTCAATGAACATATTTGAGTGTGGGTGTGTTTGTTTGTGTTCTATCCGAAGGATTAAATAAGTATGTATTTCAAATGTTAACGACAAGCAAGTTATTGTTCAATGATAAGAAAAATTTATATTTATTTCAATTTCCAAAAAATCAACATTATTAACTTTACAAATAAGTTCAAATCGTCTGATCGAAACGTTAATTTGACGTTCCATGCTTATTAGATGAAAACATCTATTTTTTCAGAACATATATCGAATTATAAAAATGAATCCGTGGTTTCTACATTTGCCTACAAATCTTATGATGTTCTATAAGTAAGTAGAAAAAAAAATATTTTAAAAAAGGCCATTCAACGCGATGGATTTAATTTGAGGTTCTACGGTTTGAACTAATCAATTATCAACAAAATTTCGGAAAATTACGAACTCTAGATACAACTCTGATATATCATCTTTATAATCTTGCACTTGGTGGTAAACACTGGAGCAAGGGACAAAAAGTCTAATGATGCCATGACGGCTGGTGCTAGTAGCTCTAGGTACCTTACCCAACCTAGGGTCAAGGAGAGCAAACCCAAACCAAGGTTTAGGGCGAGAAGCGCAGGCGCTAGGTTTCTCTGCTAGCAAGCAAGGTCAGCTTCAGACTCCTCTCCCTATAGTTTTCCTATACTCCATCCTCTCCTATACTCCATCCTCTCCTATACTCCATCCTTTTCTCTACTCCATCCTCTCCTATACTCCATCCTCTCCTCTACTCCATCCTCTCCTCTACTCCATCCTCTCCTATACTCCATCCTTTTCTCTACTCCATCCTCTCCTATACTCCATCCTCTCCTCTACTCCATCCTTTCCTCTACTCCATCCCTTCCTATACTCCATCCTTTCCTCTACTCCATCCTCTCCTATACTCCATCCTTTTCTCTACTCCATCCTCTCCTATACTCCATCCTTTTCTCTACTCCATCCTCTCCTATACTCCATCCTTTTCTCTACTCCATCCTCTCCTATAATCCATCCTCTATATTTTGTTCATTCCAGCAACTTAACTCTATTATAACATTCCATAAATAATAACTGTATCCTTATTCTGATTCAAATCCCTTGTTCAATTCGAAAAAAAATCCTGGATGGATTAGAATAAGACGTGAGTCGTGAGTGAGTCGACCCGAGCTATTATCTGTACATGACGTGACATTTTTTAATTAGCTCCAGGTTCATATATTTTGCAATCTTGGAGAAGAAATATCTTTCTACTCAGTGGCCTGGAACCTTTTCCTATCTTGGATTACTTTTTCTATTCTTGGTGTATATCCTTTGTTCCTCTGCTTGGTTCCTATCTTTTGATCCTATTCTAGTTTCTATCCTTAGTTCTTATTCCTTTGTCCTATCCTTTGTTTCTATCATTTGTTCCTATCCTTGTTTCATATCCTTAGTTTCTATCCTTGGCTCATATCCTTGGTTCCTGTCATTGGTTCCTATCCCTGGCTCCTATCCTTGGTTCCTATCCTTGGTTCCTGTCATTTATTCCTATCCTTGGTTCCTATCCTTGGTTTTTATCCTTGGTTCCTATCCCCGGTTACTATCCTTGGTTCCTATCCTTGGTTCCTATCCCTGGTTCCTAGCCTTGGTTCGTATCCTTGGTTCCTGTCCTTGGTTCCTATCCTTGGTTCCTATGCTTGGTTCATACCATTGGTTCCTATCCATGGTTCCTATCCTTGATTTATATCCATGGTTCCTTTACTTAGTTCCTATCCTTGGTTCGTATCCTTGGTTCCTTCCTTGGTTCCTTCCTTGGTTCCTATCATTTGTTCCTATCCTTAGTTCCTATCCTTAGTTCTTATCCTTGGTTCGTATCCTTGGTTCCAATCCTTGGTTCCTATCCTTGGTGCCTATCATTGATTCCTATCCTTTGTTCCTATCCTTTGTTCCTATCCTTGGCTCCTATCCTTGGTCCCTATCCTTAATTCCTATCTCTGATTTTGAATAAAAAGAAACGCCCGAGAGTATCCTGAATATATATACATCCTGGAGAATCTATTCAATTCAATATTCAATATTCAAACCTCTGATGGCCACCCATCCTTCATTATTCATACAGGATTGGGAAATACGAGTTCAGCATTTGCAAATCCAGGGGGAGGGCGATACTTTAGCGAACCCTGGAGCGATACATTGACAAAACCCATTTGAGATATGTTAGCGAAGATATATTATGAAACCCCGCGTGGATAGATTTCTTCCAATCATTACTTGTGCAAACATGGTGGTTATATTCTTTCAAAGGGACCGTTCACTTATATAGATAATTTTAGGGAAAACTAAATGACCTATTAGCTATTCATTGGTATTTTTCTGACTTTTCAAAGATAACACTGGTCGGAGAAAAAGCCTATTTATCTTTCAGAACTCCGGCAAACAGGTTTTATAATACCAAAGATTAGGTAATAAGCTATTAAGTTTACTATGAAATTTCCCGTATAAGTGAACGGTCCCTTTAAAAGAATATAGCCAACATGTTTGCAGAAGTAACGACCCCTGTAAATATCATAAAGGTTTGAACAGAAGCATGAAAAAGTTTGTGAACTTGAGGAAAATGCTCCGCCTAAAAAGGTGGGAAGGAAACAAGGCTGAATGCGTGAAACCAGCAAGTTTAGGTCTGGTATCTCCGGGCTAAGGACAGTACAGGAAACTCTACCCTGAACCTGAACCTGTCTCTCTAACCTTGATATTGAGAAACTAGTATCAACATCTGTACTGGAACTCCATTATTATTTATTTAATCCATGGAATCGATAAAATTAGAAATAGTCCAGAACAGATAATATTCTCCTTAAAAAAGCAACAAAACAACATTGAAAAATGCGGAGTTCTGATTTGATCTGAAATAATATTAAATCAACTTTTTTTCTAAAATAAAATTCGAAGCTTTAGATATTTAGGACTAAACTACTGAATTTTCATCAGCTTGATTAAAATCGGTACATCTTACTAATTTGGTATGCAAAGTTATCTAACCGATACAAATCATAATTAAAATGCAAAATTATAGTTTTGAGTGGAGAAAAATCTATTTAACGGAGTAATTTCGAACACAATAAGAGGAAAAATTGAGTTTGTTTTAAAGTATCATAATTTTGACAACACTCATTAGTTTCCAGGTCTTCCTTGCTCTATAGGCCTAGTAGCAGGATATATAAAGGAGTAAAGGATAAGATGCTTTAGAGCTAGAGGAGTAAACTTTAAAGTATAAGATGCTATAGAGCTAGAGGAGAAATCTTTAAGGTATAAGATACCTATATAGGAGAAATCTTTAAAGTATAAGATACCTATATAGGAGAAATCTTTAAGGTATAAGATGCCTATGTAGGAGAAATCTTTAAGGTATAAGATGCCTATATAGGAGTAAACTTTAAAGGATAAGATGCCTCTATAGGAGAAATCTTTAAAGTATAAGATGCCTATATAGGAGTAAACTTTAAAGGATAAGATGCCTCTATAGGAGAAATCTTTAAAGTATAAATAGGAGAAATCTTTAAAGTATAAGATGCCTACATAGGAGAAATCTTTAAGGTATAAGATGCCTACATAGGAGAAATCTTTAAAGAATAAGGTGCTATACAGCTATAGAAGTAAACTTAAAAGTTTTTTGAACTATTGATCGTTAGAACTATTACACGTGGTGCCGAAATATTTAAAGAATAAGGTGCTCCGAGCTATAGGAGTAACTTTTAAAGGATAAGGTGCTATACAGCTATAGGAGTAAACTTTAAAGGATACGTAGTGAACTTTAATGTATAAGGCGCTATAAAGCTACAGAAGAAACTTTTAAGGGATAAGGTGCTTTAGAGTTATAGGAGTAAACTTTCTATTGACCTATCGCAGTAAACTTTGAAGGATCCAGTTCTATAGAGTTATAGGAGTAAACTTTCTATTTAGCTACCGCAGTAAACTTTGAAGGATCCAGTTCTATAGAGTTATAGGAGTAAACTTTCTATTGAGCTACCGCAGTAAACTTTGAAGGATCCAGTTCTATAGAGCTATAGGAGTAAACTTTCTATTGACCTATCGCAGTAAACTTTGAAGGATCCAGTTCTATAGAGCTATAGGAGTAAACTTTCTATTGACCTATCGCAGTAAACTTTGAAGGATCCAGTTCTATAGAGTTATAGGAGTAAACTCTCTATTGAGCTATCGTAGTAAACTTTGAAGGATTTAGATCCCTGAAACTCCGGAAGTAAACTTTTACATAGTTGTTTTTACATTGCTTTTTAGAACCCAAAACTGTTCAAACTTTTATTTATCGTATATCAAGCAAGTTAGTGCTAAAATCTTCATCTCTGTAGGAGCAACAACAAAATTTTGTTAAATGGAAACTGTTTAGTAAATTAGTTATCTATAGATCTAAAAATTAAACTTCACAGTTTTTTATCTTCTGTATAATATTTGTGAAAGCCTGGAGGATAATTAGGTTGTGTCAAACTCTTAACTTTGATTCAAGTTGACATTAATCAATAATATTGCGTTCTATTTCCCAATATGTATGTGTGTCCGTCAGGTTTGGGTAGCTGGAATGTGTCGTATCATCTCAAGATGTGACATGAAAAAATGTTTTCTCTCCTTGTACGAAGTGTTTATATATCTCCAAATAGCTTAGATAAATAAACCAATCCTTGATGATTTCCCCTTCCCCCCCCCCCCCTGCTTTCCCTTGCAACCATGAAACCATGCCCCTTTTCTAAAAAGGACCCGAGATTTTGCCACAAAATCTAATTTTCTAATCTTTAGATTTTCGCAACCCAACGTCGTACACCTTTGATATTCCAAACTATGAATTCTGTTAGATCAAATATAGTCTAGGGTTGAAGTATCAAAGGATCACACCCTCAGGTTACAAAAGTATTTGGTTTAGAAAATTTGAGTTTGTGGCAAAAACTCAGTTCCTTTCTCAAAAGTTTTTCTCGTAAAATGTATTTTTATTTTTTATTCTCTCCATGTATTCGATCGTATATCTAATATACCTTTAAAAAACCCCTTTCTCTCCCCATTTCTTTGTGAAAACTTAACCCCCCCCCTCCCCCTTCCATTCTAACCCCTCTCCCTCTTAGCCGTTTAACGGCCTTGAAGACTGGTTCTCCCAAGGTTAAGATAATCTGTATGGTTTAGAGTACAGCTGGAAACCATCTATCTATCTATCTATCATATGCTAAACCAACAAGAAATTCAACAAGAAATACTTCTTGTTCAAACAAATTTCAGACCAACATGTTGTCCCTCTTCCTCTTTCTTTCCACATTCTAATTAATAATTATTTGAGAACTTCTTTTATGTCAAAATGATGGGCCTACGAACTAATAATCTAAAGATTATTTATGTTATTAATAGTTTTAAAAAAACTTTTTAGTTAATTTTTTCCAATTGGCTTTGTAAAGTTTTCTTTAAAAATATTTTTTAAAATGTAACTTTTCCTCAAGCTAAAGTGGACTGTATAAATGCTGAGTAAAGGAACTGTGTTTTTGCCACGTTCTAACCCCTTTATCTTTGCAAACGGATAGTGTAAATCTAACTGATATTTCAAACTTAGATTAACTAAAATAACAGAATTCATAGTTTGAAATATCTAAGGTCTTCGACATTGGGTTGCAAAGATATAGGGATTAGAAAATCAGAGCTTGTGGTAAATACTAAATTCCTTTGATAACCAACATGTGATCAATAAAAAAATTGCTAAGTTTGATAAATGAAAAGTAAAAAAAACGTTACTCCAAAAAGTTTAACATTTAAAAATCAATTGAGAATGACTTCTTGTCAAAGCAACATCAGATATAATATTTCTCCTCTTTATATATATATAAATATATATTCTTTGACATATTATAAACATTGTTGAACTTTACTTGGTGAATAACACATGGAAGCCGTATTTTCTACAGAGTAGAGGATAGAAACGGTAAGGAGATACCATTAAAGGTTTATTTACCCTTATTAACCCCATTTGTACTGTGTACTGTACTGTGCATTACACGCCAGGAAGATACACCAGAAACCCTCATATCTCTGTTTTCAAAAAAATTGTACTGAAGTTTCTGAAAGGTACGTAAAAAAAATTTACTCTGAGTAGTACTGAGTACTTTACTCCCAGAAACTACAGCACAATTTTTATATAAAAAAACATATTAGTTTAAAGTGCATCTTACTTCACCACAGCTAGCTAGCCATCAACTTGTTGTTCTATATATAGTGTACTGTGTACTATATAAGCTGCACTGTCAACGAAATAAGATTAGCATGTGTACTGTACGAACCTTGTATATCTGAATGTATAAGAAAACTCTCTTCAACTCCTCCGAACTCTGAGAGGATATCATAGAACTCCTCCTCCGTTGTATCCGGAGGTAACCTGGATACACACAACCACTCCTCAGCATCCTTCACAACCACCTTCCCCTTCACATTGTTATTCACTTCTCTACCTTCCATCAGAAGGACATTCTAAGAACTGTCGCTGAATTGGAAGCTCAAGGTTGAGCGCACAGCGCGCTCCGCTCAGGACTCACGGCGCAACTCTCCGAGATACGAACTTTCCGTTTTCTTTCCCGCTAATTATTTAGGATGGATAGAGAACGGATACAGGAAACACACGTGGGTTCAAGACCGGGCTTAGCTTCCTAGAAACCGGGTAGAGAGAGGAGAACGGAGTAAGGTTACCGTGAGTAAAAAAACACTTACAGCCATTGGGTTAATTAGATAAATAAACAAATATATTTCAGGGATTCTTTTCGAGTCCAGGAAGAAAGCATCATCAACGGAGACCCCAAAGTTTTCATCGGAAACCTCAAATAAAATTGTTAAAATTTTTGAAAATTTAAAATACTCTTGATTCTATAAAATGTTAAAAAATTTATTTTATCATAAACTTTTACATTTGGATATAGTTTTATGCATTTTATACACAAATAGAGCAAAAATTACAACTTTATATTAATAGAAAAATATACCGGAACAGGAGGAGGAGGAGAAGTGGGGGGGGGGGTTGAATATTGAGGAAACAGGTAGAGAGGGAGGGCGGGTGTAAAGTCTAATAAGGAGATGAATAATAAACACGACCGATAATTTAAAAATTTTTAAAAATGTTGTAGATTTCTTTGTAAATGCATAAAATAATATCCAAATTTAAAAGTTTATTATAAAATAAATTTATATAGGTTTTTATTCCATAAAAAGCAATTTACATTTTCAAAAATGTTAACTATTTATTTGGGGTCTCAGATGAAAACTTCGGGGTCTCGTTGACAATGTTGGGGTCTCCGGTATGGTAGCGGTTGGGGTCTCCGGTAGCACTCCGATGATGCTGCTTTCTTCCTACATTCTTTTTTTTCAACCATAATTTGAATAAAATAAGAATAAAGTAAGGTAAAATGATTAGGACGTGTCAGAATCATTATCTTTTTAGGTTTGTTTTATGTAAAACCACAACATTTACAAAACATAGTATACTCATTTCCAGGGCTACACAATTCTATGAATGGGTTGGAAAGAACAGCCAAGAGCAACGGTCCGATTTGGCTAGTTTGAATTGCTGTGTGAATCGGTTTGAATGACAACAGGGTTTCACGTAATTCCGCACAATTCCGCGCAACAGAATTCCGATTAGTAACTCTAACGACAAACAAGAAAGTTAAAACCCAAATTTTATTTTTCCCAAGAAGTCTCGAAAATTATAAATAAAAATCTGTTACTACCCCTTCGACCTCTCATGTATCGAGATTTAGAAACTTATTTACAATTTCTTGATTTTGCTTTTTAAACAAACTAGATTTATACATTTACAAGTTAGCATTAGCAAGCAATAAATCAATTTTTTGCAGAAACTTTATTGAGTTTTCAGAAAGTTATTAATCAAAGAAAAGAGCGAAGTTAACAATTTTGAAATTTTCTTTTATGCAAAGCAATCTTTTCTGACCTAGTCAAAAATAAGGGAACCGAAAAGTTTGTTTCATTTAATAATGTACAACAAACCTATAGATTTACTGACATCAGCTATATAGTCCTTCTCATTTTATTTTTTCTCCTTCCCTCTCCCTCTTATCCTTTTCTCTTTCCTCCCACTCTTCTTCTTGCTTTATTTTTCCTTCCATTTAGTTCATTTTCTTTCCTATCCCTTTCTTTTCTTTCTTTATTCCTCTTTCCTTTCCTTTCCTTCCCATCCCTTTATTCTATTTCTTTATTCCTCTTTTCTTTATCTTCTATTCTTTTTCTTATTTCAATCCTTTATACTGTCCTGTTTTTTTCCTTTCTTTTGCTCCTAGCTTCTTTTTAATCTTTCCTGTCGTCCATTCAGTTTTTTTCTTTCTTGTCATCCATTCAGTTCTTTTTCTTTCCTGTCGTCCATTCAGTTTTTTTTCTTTCCTGTCGTCTATTCAGTTTTTTTTTCTTTCCTGTGGTCCATTCAGTTTTTTTTCTTTCCTGTCGTTCATTCAGTTTTTTTTCCTGTCATCCATTCAGTTTTTTTTTCTGTCGTCCATTCATTTTTTTCTTTTTTGCCGTCCATTCAGTTTTTTTCTTTCCTGTCGTCCATTCAGTTTTTTCTTTCCTGTCGTCCATTCAGTTTTTTCTTTCCTGTCGTCCATTCAGTTTTTTTCTTTCATGTCGTCCATTCATTTTTTTCTTTCCTGTCGTCCATTCAGTTTTTTCTTTCCTGTCGTCCATTTAGTTTTTTTCTTTCCTGTCGTCCATTCATTTTTTTTCTTTCCTGTCGTCCATTCAGTTTTTTCTTTCCTGTCATCCATTCATTTTTTACCCTCTTCTTTTTTCGCCACCACTTTCTTTCCTCTGCATTTAAATACTTTGCTTGTCTGAAACTTTGTTTCTTTGTCTGTTTGTATCCAACAAACGTCAAAACGGCTGAACTGATCGGGCCCAAATTTTGTGTGGGACCTCACATGACTCCAAGGAAGGTTTATGGATGATCAAAATTTCAAAAATTAGCCCCCGACAAAAGTCTTTTCTCATTAAATTTTAAAAATCGACGAATTTTTTTCTTAAAATCCGCACACTTTTTTTCTTGTTTTACAATGTTCACAAACAACACAGAAGACAGGTGCGAAGCGTCTTGAAAGCCTAGTTGCGTGCGGTAAATACCTTTATCTTTTTTATTTCTCTATCTCCGCTTTTCTCACATTTCTCTATCTCCGCTTTTCTCACTTAACATTACATTTTATGTCTATCTTTCTACCCTTCTCTCTCCCATGGCCTGGCCCCCTTTCGAGAGCTTTATAACTTTCTCTACTGTAAAAAACTTTATTCTTAAATTTTATTCAAGATAAACTGAATGTTTATTGCACAATGAATCTTGTCAATTGCTTTCTTATCACATCTAATTACCAATTTGGTGTCTAAATGGGAACAGAGGTGCGGGAAATTAGATTTTTTAAAAACTTTTTGTCATCAAATGACACAAATAGTGTGGATAGTGTAGGCGTTTTGGGGGATTTTGGGGGAATATAAGGGAATCTGAGATACTTAAACATTTAAATAGAACATTTTCACTTTTGTGTTGTATACACTGGGTCTCAGATAGCATGAGGCAAATGTTTGCTATCCTAAACATATCCATCAAAAATTTGAATTTTTCGAAAATTTGCAACAAAATCGAACATTTCGAAACTATTGAAAGTTTGCTAAAACTTCGGTTTTTAATTTAACGATAAATGAACCGACTGTAGATAATTCTAAATCTAAATGCCACAAAATATTTGCAATCTATAAGATTACGGTTTGTGGTGGCCATCTTTAATGAGACATGAAATATCTGATGCTATGAGAATTATCATGGATACTCAGCAAAATTACTTAAATTCACACGCAATTGACAAACCAGACTCTAGGTCTAAAGTGATTAATATTTCTTTTGCAGTGAGAACCATAAAACTCTAGAATAGGAAAACGACTTTTAGACTCAAATTATGACTTTAAATAGTCTAACAAACATGAGACACATATATTGTGTAGTGTATAAGTAAAACTATTTGCATTGTAACAACATCAAATAACATGGGCGGTTTAATCCAAGAAATCCTTTAAAAATCTTGAAATCTCGCCATTTACTGGTAACCTTGTATAAGTCCATAAAAGTACATCATGGATGAAATGAATCCAGGCCCGTAGCTAGGAATTTCTAAGGGGGGGGGCACAACAGTGAAAAAAGAATAGATAGTTAAGTAAGGGGCGCCCCAAAGGCGAAAATTTTGCTTAACCTGAAAAAAAACTCAATAGGGGTACTGGGTAAAATTAATGAATGTAGACTAAAAACTAGATTTTTAATTTATCACACATTATATTTGTTGAAGATAGATACTTTGCCTGTTTTCGCTTAGTTGCCATTGAATAATTAAGAAGCTATTTGCATCAAAACAAAAAAAAACTGGAGGTATAAGATGTAGAGATTTGAGTTAAACAAGAAATAAAAGTAAGACTGAAAATTTTTGAATCACAGTTAGCCAAAACTTATTCTTCATACAGGGAAAGATAAAAAAAGCTCAAGAATGAAAATCTTCAGATTTCTCGCAAACTAAAATTGGAAAAAGACTCCCTTGCTATCTTCAGGATGAGAACAAACAGAATTGTCAATATGTTACGTTTTAAGTTTTGCTGTATGAAAAGTACGACGGTTCATTAATTCAATAAAAGAATGGAAAAGAATTAGTCTCCAAAATACAAGAAAACATAAACCCTTTTCATTTCACAAGACAGGATAGAAATAAAAATTCCCAAATGATTTATTTAAAGAAAGCACTCAATTTTATTTTAATCTGAAGAAAAAAAATCCTTTACAAATAATGTTCGTAACAAAAATTAAATTTTAGGTCAAGTTTCTCTCTTTTTTCCTTCTTTTTTTCTTTTTTCGTTTCCTTAATTTAATTTTTTCATTCTCTTCAATTTTGTCTCTGAAAGTGTACCCACTCTGTGCCCCTGTGCCCCCTAGCTGCGGGCCTGGATGAATCATTCTCAAATGAGAAATATGTAAGAATGTAAGAAATGAATGGATATCCATACACGGGACAATTGTAGTTTAAATGATTGGTTTGGATGATTGCATCAATAGAATTCTTATGTAAAGGATACTTCAAATCGTATTGGATTGAATGTTTCTCTTACACAAATGTTAAGCAGTGGATTCATTTTCAATTTTTTAAGACTTAACATTTCAGAGAGACAATGTAGAGGAAAAAAACAGAAAAGAGGGATAAAACTGAGAAAGGATGCTAAGGAAGGAAATTGAGAAAGGCAGTGAGCTAAGAAGGAGAGAAAACTTAACAAGGAAGCTGTGAAGAAAAGAAATTGAGAAAGAAAGGGATTTTAAAGTAAAGAAAAAAGGGGGAATAGAGAAGAGAGATATTGAGAAAAAGGATGAAGAAGAGAGATATTGAGAGAAAAAGAATAAAGAAGAGAGATATTGAGAAGAAAGGATAAAGAAGAGAGATATTGAGAAAAAAGGATAGAGAAAAGAGATATTGAGAAAAAAATTATAAAGAGAGATATTGAGAGAAAGGGATAAAGAAAGGAGATATTGAGAAAAAAGAGTAAAGAAGAGAGATATTGAGAAGAAAGGATAAAGAAGAGAGATATTGAGAAAAAAGGATAAAAAAGAGAGATATTGAGAAAAAGGATAAAGAAGAGAGATATTGAGAAAAAGGATAAAGAAGGAGATAGTGAGAGAAAGGATAGAGAAGAGAGATATTGAGAAAAAAGGATAAAGAAGTGAGATATTGAGAAAAAGGATAAAAAAGAGAGATATTGAGAAAAAATGATTCAGAAGCGAGATATTGAGAAAAAAGGATAAAGAAGAGAGATATTGAGAAAAAGGATAAAGAAGAGAGATATTGAGAAAAAAGGATAAAGAAGAGAGAAATTGAGAAAAAGAATAAAGAAGAGAGATATTGAGAAAAAAAAATAATAGAGGTAAAATAATGAAAAAGAAATATGGATAATAAAGGTGGACCAGGAGAGAAGGATAATAAAGGGATGATACTGAGAAAGGAAAAGGGACAATGAAGGTAGGATACTGTAAAAGAAAGATGGATAATAAAGGAAGGATACATAGAAAGTTAAAGAGATAATGCAGTTAGGATACTGAGAAAGGAAAAATGATAATGAAGGTAGAATACTGAGAAAGGAAGATGGATAATAAAGGAAGGATACAGAGAAAGTTAAGGAGATACTGAGAAAGGAAAAGGGATTATAAAGGTAGAATACCGAGAAAAAATGAGGGATATTGAAGTTAGGATACTGAGAAAGGAAAAGGGATAATGAAGGTAGGATATTGTGAAAGGAAGATGGATAATAAAGGAAGGATACAGAGAAAGTTAAAGAGATAATGAAGGTAGAATACTGAGAAAGGAAAAAGGATAATAAAGGTAGAATACTGAGAAAAAATGAGGGATATTGAAGTTAGGATACTGAGAAGGAAAAAGTGATAATAAGCGTGAGACACAGAGAAAGAAAGGAGAGTAAAAAATCAGACGAAAGAGACAAAGGAATTGAGTCTTTGGAACAAAATCAAATATTTTAACCTCAATATCTTTAGAACTCGATGTTGTAAACCTTTGATATTTCAAACTCAGATTATTTGATCTAACAGAATTCATAGTTTGAAGTATGGTCTGCAACATTTAGTTCCAAAGATATAGTGATAAGAAAATCAGAGTTTGTGGCAAAGACTCAATTCCTTTGAAAGAAGAGGAATTTAAACTTAAGAAAAGAGCGGTTAATTAAATGAAAAGTAAACATTTTTTCTGTTTGATTTAAAAAGTGAACGGTTTAGAGAAGAATGAGATGAGAAAGGGATAGAAAGAACCGAATACGCTCTTGAAATTGCGTAATATGTTCCCTGTAGTGCCAAGGAATGCGCGAGATCTAAATAAGTTACGCAGTGGTGGTCGGTAGTGTCGGGTTTAGAGGGATCAGTATGGAAAAGGAGGGAAAACGGGTTTTTAATAATCTTGTATTAACACCTATTTATAATTCATAAACCAGGTTGAATTTTAAATAGTCAAAATGTTAAATTTCAAAATAAAAAAATGATGAATGCTACTATTTAGCAGATTTTAACAAATAGTTGACTTATGACTTATGAGAAGTTATTCACAGCTCGTGCATTAGCTCTAGTTAAAGCCTTGTATATCTCCTGAACCAAAAACTATTTAGTTTAATGAGCGAGGAGTATAGACTTGTCCGACCTATACAGTACTTTCACTAGAAACCCGAGTAAGGTCAGATGAGGGTACAGAGAAAAAGGCAACCTAACTTCATCCTGGACAAACACTGTTCAAGGTTAAATCTAACAAAGAAGCTTCAAACATATATTGATGAAAGTTTGAAACCCAGCATTTCTCACCTGGTCTAGTGTTAACAACGTGAATTAATTGATAGTTTAAAGTTCAAATGATTCTCCGTCCTAAGGCCATTAAAAATTATAC
Organism: Eurytemora carolleeae; assembly: GCF_000591075.1. Classification (NCBI taxonomy): domain Eukaryota; kingdom Metazoa; phylum Arthropoda; class Copepoda; order Calanoida; family Temoridae; genus Eurytemora; species Eurytemora carolleeae. The sequence goes on along the minus strand of NW_019396132.1, from coordinate 600,893 downwards.
AGTTCTCGCAGTTTATCTGCACGATTACGTAACTTAGAGGGTTGATTTCAAAATAGTAAACTTTTTACAAATTGAGAATATTCGAGATCAAAAGAGAATGTGAGGATGTTCTTGAGTCTTGAAAGTTAATCCGAACACAATCACTAAATCATACATTTTCGACATTTTAAACAGCTGTACAATGTACATTTGAATTCAGTCCAAATTTTCGAAAAAAACTCATTTAATTTTTCGTTAAATGATTTATATTAAAAAAATCGTGGTATATTTGAACCGACTTGAAATGTATGATATTGAGTACTATCCTTCTATACTTCTAGCTATTATATACTCCAATACTTCTCAGTATTGAGCCCTATACTCCTATACATTGAGTCCAAACACTGCTAGCTCTTAAGACCTGTCCTCCTATACTCCTAGCTATTGAGTCCTATCCTACTATACTCCTACCTATTTATCCTATCCTCCTATACTCCTAGCTACTGAGTCCTAAATAAACTCGTATACTCCTAGATATTGAGTCCTGAATGAATGAATATACTCATTTACACCTAGCTATTGAGTCATTTACTCCTAGCTATTGAGTCCTTAATACACTCCTATACTTCTAGCTATTGAGCCTCCTAGATATTGAGTCCTATCATCCTATTTAGCCTTCTTATTATCAACCTGGTTATCTCATGGTTGATTTCACTTTACACCCTTATAAGAGATTCATTAGATTCCCTTTGTTAATTCCGGCAGGATCTAGACCAACAAGTATTCTGAAACAGAATTTCGACATAATTTATAATTCTACATCAAAAGAGGCCCTTTTATCTGAAAATTGATAATTTCCGTTTCCTCGAACTTACGATGACAGTTCTTTTAACAAGAATCATCAAGAGTCCTTTTATATTTAGGTTGGATTCTCCCTTTATATATATTCTGGATTCTCCCTTTATATATATTCTGGATTCTTCCTTTATATATATTCTGGATTCTCCCTTTATAAATATTATGGATTCTCCCTTTATATCTATGTTGGATTCTTCCTTTACATATATTCTGGATTCCCCCTTTATTTCTATATTGGATTCTCCCTTTATATCTATGTTGGATGCTTCCTTATATAAGTTCTGGATTCTTCCTTTATATCTATATTGAATTCTCCCTTTATATATATTCTGGATTCTCCCTTTATATCTATGTTGGATTCTTCCTTTATTCAAGTTCTAGATTCTCCCTTTATATCTCTTCTGGATTCTCCCTTTATATCTTAATTGGATTCTCCCTTTATATCTATGTTGGATTCTCCCTTTATATCTATTCTGGATTCTTTCTTTATATATATTCTGGATTCTCCCTTTATATATATTCTGGATTCTCCCTTTATATATATTCTGGATTCTCCCTTTATATATATTCTGGATTCTTCTTTTATATATATTCTGGATTCTTCCTTTATATATATTCTGGATTCTTCCTTTATATATATTCTGGATTCTCCCTTTATATATATTCTGGATTCCCCCTTTATATCTATGTTGGATTCTCCCTTTATATCTATGTTGGATTCTTCCTTTATATATATTCTGGATTCTCCCTTTATATATATTCTGGATTCTCCCTTTATATCTATGTTGGATTCTTCCTTATTTAAGTTCTGGATTTTCCCTTTATAGCTATGTTGGATTCTCCCTTAATATCTAAATTGGATTCTCCCTTTATATCTATTCTGGATTTTCCCTTTATAGCTATGTTGGATTCTCCCTTTATATCTATGTTGGATTCTTCCTTTATATCTATGTTGGATTCTCCCTTTATATCTATGTTGGATTCTCCCTTTATATCTAGGTTGGATTCTCCCTTTATATCTATGTTGGATTCTTCCTTTATATCTAGGTTGGATTCTCCCTTTATATCTAGGTTGGATTCTCTCTGTTTATCTAGGTTGGATACCCCTTTTATACCTAGGTTGAAGTCCCCCTTGGGGCTAGGTTGTAATCTTCCTTTTCTCCAATTTAAGTTTTCACTCTATCTTCAGATTGAATTATCAAGTTTTAGACTACTACCTCTTGTTCTAGGGCAATATCTCCTAATATTTATAGGTTTTGATCTTGTAATATTTCCAGGTCTATTCTCCCTTTACTGCCTTTTCCCTGAAATATTTCTCTGAATGTTTTCTCATCCTAAATCCTGGACTAACCGCTGGTTAAACCTAGGTTTTCCGTCTGTATCCTGCTCCAGGGAGGAGATGTTCAATTTATCCTGCCCAATATATACCTATATATATCTATCCATCCATCCCTGCATAGTAGACTAGAGACTTTCACCAAACCCGTCCAACCAAGGTCAAGTATTTAGATGCATACGGAGAATTTGGACCGGGGAACTTAAACCCAGGATGGTTGGAGATAAACCCAGCAGGATACAGGATACAGGACAAAAGGGGAACAGAATATAAAATATAGTACAAAGGAGAAACAGGATGCAGAACACTAAGTAATGGAGCAGAATATAGAATACATATTAGAAGAGTAGAAGTATGCAAAATACAGATTAAAAGAGTAGGATACAAAATACAAAACAAGAGAGGAGTAAGATATAAAATACAGAACAATAGAGGAGTAAGATACATAATACAGAACAAGAAAAGAGTAGGATACATAATACAGAACAAGAAAAGAGTAGGATACAGAATAAATAAAAAGAGGAGTAGGATACAGAATAATGAATAAGACAGGAGTAGGATACAGAATAATGAACAAGACAGGAGTAGGATACAGAATACAGAACAAGAAAGGAGTAGGATACAGAATAAAGAACAAGACAGGAGTAGGATACAGAATAATGAACAAGACAGGAGTAGATTACAGAATACAGAACAAGAAAGGAGTAGGATACAGAATAAAGAACAAGACAGGAGTAGGATACAGAATACAGAATAAGAGAGGAGTAGGGTACAGAATACAGAACAAGAAAGGAGTAGGATACAGAATAAAGTAACAAGAGAGGAGTAGGATACAGAATACAGAACAAGAGAGGAGTAGGATACAGAATAAAGAAAAAGAGAGGAATAGGATATAGAATAAAGAACAAGAAAGGAATAGGATACAGAATAAAGAAGAGAGAAGTAGGATACAGAATAAAGAACAAGAAAGCCGTAGGATACAGAATACAAAACAAAAATAGAGGGGAAGGATACAGAATAAAGAACAGAAGAGGAGTAGGATACAGAATAAAGAACAAGACAGTAGTATACAGAATAAAGAACAAGAAAGCAGTAAGATACCGAATACAGAACAAGAAAGCAGTTGGATACCGAATACAGAACAAGAAAGTAATAGGATACAGAATAAAGAACAAGAAAGCAGTAGGATACAGAATAAAGAAAAAGAGAGGAGTCGGATACAGAATACAGAACAAGAGAGGAGTCGGATACAGAAGACAGAACAAGAGAGGAGTCGGATACAGAATACAGAACAAAAATTGAAGGGTAGGAACTTAGAACTAAAGAGTTAGAACCAAAACAATAGGTAAATAAAATTCAGGACAAGGCAAATTTTAAGTTAAATATCAAGAATTACCAACCTAGATAAATTCTTGTATATCTATGATTACCAAGAAACGGACGGAGAACCCCTCAAAAGTAATAATTAAAATATTGAAAGTCTGATACGGCTTGCTGAGATGGTTCGATTTTTTCTTTTTAAAGATCGTAATTCATTCTTTATTTAAAAGTTTATAGTTGATCGAAGGATGAATATGTCGGATATAAATCTGCAGTGCGGAGTCCTACGACCTATAGAGTCCCTGGAGTCAAGAGTCCCTCTCCTATGCTAAGAAGTGTATTATATCTTGTAGACATGCCATCACTTCCCTGTTGTAGTTCATTCGAATGAACTCCAACGGAAAAATATTGAAAATCTGCCAAACCATCCAATTTTTCCCTTTTTTCTCTTTCAGGATCAAAGTTTGAAATAGTGTAAGAGGAGCAAAGGCTTTTTAGATATTTTTTCTCAAAAACTTTATTCTTGCACTATGCAATAACGACCCAAAACGATAAAAAACTACAAAAACGATGAAAAAACGACCCATAACGATAGAAAAACAACCCAAAACGATGAAAAACAACCTAAAACGATGTTTCAACGAGCGTTTTTATTTTTTTAGTGATTTGATCTGATTGTCATTCAGATATTGTAAAGTCTAAAAAAAGCAAACTTTAACATTATAGAGTTTTGAAATCATGGAAGTCTGACCAATAAAGAAAAAGCGATAACAACACAACATCCAGAGAATTTGTTAAGCAATAATGGATCAATATTAGGAGACCATTCCAAGAATTGCACATTGAAATGTGAAAACTCCGGTCCATGTCAAGTTCCGGGCCGGCTTTTAAGCAGTTAGAGCAAGTTATACAGTATTCGTGGACTAAAATCGGCAAAAGAATCAGGTAACTTTCTTCGGAGATTTGTGTGAACAGAGGGAGGTGTATACAACGTTATGGTACGACTTTGTGACCTTGTAGCTCCTCTCTAGTTCTGATTTTACGTACGAGACCAAGAAATTTATCCATATACATAATGAAAATTCATAACATTAAATTCTTCTCAAAGAGGAGTTATGATTAAAATCATAAAGGATTTCCATCTTACCAAGGTTCTGAGGCAAGGAAAGTTATTTCAGAGGTGTACGCATTTTTTGTACTGCAGTGTACTGTCTTTGGGCGGACATGGAATCCGATTTCACAAAAATAATCGATGAAATATTCTAGTCATAGGAAACTATTTTGTGAATTATCAAAATTATCAAAATTAAATGCTTTGTTCCTCCTTGGAAACTAAACGAACACTGATGCATCTATTTATAATTCCGCCGAGAGAGAACTGGTTTCAATATGTACGCAGAGTATATCACAACCGCAATTAACTTTCCTTGCATTAGTACCTTGCATCATACAATTAATTTACTTTAGTTTGACGTGATCGAGGAATAATGTTTTATTTCCGAATCTGTTGATCGCTCTCTACCTCCTCTACCTGAATCAGACTTCATTTAACTGATACAAAGTTTTTTATTTAAAAAAAAAATTAAATAGCCTAATAGTTTTTAACATAAGTACAAGCAATATAATATAACAAAGTTTACTGATAATTGGACGGGTAGATATTTGTAGCATGGAATGACAATTGACAATTAGAAAACAAGAAAAAAATAATAATTTTACATCTACACAACTAAAACAATCGCAGATCAATGATTTCACATGGATGTTATTTAGATGATTTACATTTGTTTTTCCTTTACTTGAAGGTTATACCTATCCTCGATCACAAGTAAAACAATTAGCGGCCAATTTAGCATGTAAAAGCGCAAATGCGGGAGGGGTCCATAATTGCTATCCTTTTGAACGAAAATTATTTCGCGACTCGCGTTGTAATTAACAAAAGCTACCATTCACAACAAAACCAAAATTTTGTCATCCCTTTTAAAAACAAAAGTTGCACCTTCAGATTTAATAAATGAAATAATAAGTTAACTAACTGGTTTTACAATGCAATGTACATAAAGTGCAGTTTACAGTATGATTGAATAGGAAGCTAAACATTAAACATGGCACTGCTGTGTTTAATGTCATTTTATCACGGGGTAATTCATGTACAAGGTGAGAAACTTGTACCGCCCGGAGATTTTGTTGACAACTGAGAATTTTTTCAAACGAGTATTATTAATCCGGCAATAAAGAAAATATAAGAAGACAATTTGGAAGTAAATTTAAAGACACTTGGCACGATATTAGGCAAGATTAGTTAATTGCCAGGCCGGTACAAAACTCACATTGTTACAGTCGATTCATGAAGGCAGACCAGTACAGAGTATTACTGACCCGCTTTTACCAAACCGGCTCGAATACCTGTTGTACAGTACTAATACCTTAAAAAAGTACGATGAAAGAAATCAATGTTGGCCTTAGATGAATAAACTAAAGGACGGTTGGACCAACTCCTTCAAAAACAAAAAAAATTGTACTGCAATGTCATTTGACGAAGTACACAAGCTAAACAAGAACACGAACGCGACGTACACGACGAATGTGAGAAACACGAAGGACACAAACTGTACACAAAGTACAAAGATCTGTACTTGTAAAAGCCGTTTTCTTAGCCGTGTGAAGTAAGGATCGTTTTACTCACGAGTTCACCATGGTAGATAGAACTTCAGAATAAAATTCAATTTAACCCGGGTAAAAGGACTAAGAAATTGGACATAATACAAAATTAAAGTAAATAAACTGTACTGAGCCTGGTTTATGACAAGTACCCTAGAGGAATGTGAACCAAATAGGTTGTCAAGTACAATAGACGGCAACACAGAATGCGTACACTTTCAGTACAGCTGTTTAAACGTCATAAGTGTCAACTCAAATTTTCTGTTTGACAAAACTATAAATAAAAGTGATATTTTTAGACTAAAGAGCTTATCTTTTAGTGAAATTAGTGCAATTTTATGTGTTCTTTATTTCTGTTTCTTTTTATATTACAATCACTTCTTTAATTATGGAGCAGGAGCCGAAAAAATCGATTTCCAAGATTTTTCAAATTTTAATTTTTTACATATATTCATTTGTTCATAAATAACCAAAAAATTCACAAATTTTCGTACATTTTATGTAAGTTATCTGTTGCAGCCAAAATGTTGGATCTGCAAAGTGTTTTGTGAGACAACATGTATCTTATATTGAAATTTCGCAAAATGGATGTCTGTGTGATTGGTTTTGATAAAAAACGACATTTTTTAAAATTTTTTTTAAAATCCATCAAGATGGGGGGGTACTTTAAAGGTATACTATGACCATATACTAAGTCAACATTACATTATTATGAATTAAATGATATTTTTGGTCTTAATTAATTATATTTTTTCATTTAGGGGGATGGCGAAGAACTTGTTTTGTGCCTGGATGCCGTCCACCCCATGGGACATCCAGATTTAAATTTCCAAAGAATTAAAGAAGCAGGAATTGTGGCTGAATTCTTTGAAAACTGACGACACTAATGAAATCGGAGATAGCCGAGTGTGTGCTCTTCATTTTGCTAAGTCTGATTTTATGCCAAATTTGAGCACTTTTTCGAAACTTCCAGAAATCTCCCCTGCAAGGAAATTTCTCTGATCCTCTGCAATCCCATCAATAACTGTAAAAGAACCAAGATCTCCATTATCAACCTTTTTGTAAAATTCCAAAGAATAAGGCATCTAAATGTTTTAGTAAACAAACAAGGTCATCACACGATACGAAATTTACAACAAAAAGGCCAATTTATGTTTTAATAAATAGTTAAAAATATTTTTGTATTTTTATTATTGTTTTTTTTTGTTGTTGTTGTGTATGATGATATAATGTGTATACTTAAGTCATTGTTTAACACACCAAAACTTCGTCACTTTTAAAACAACGTAATCCAATGATTTTTTGTAAAATTCGTATAAATTATGAGTGTTTCAAAAAATTAGAAGTCTAAATTTTTAAAAAAATTATCTGGCTTTAGAGATTGAACAGTAAACCTTTAATAACCCTAGAAATATTTACTTTAATGCTACTTAGAGGGCTGGGGCCTGGACGCCCCCCCCCCGTCCCTCAGACTATTTACTTTACATAGATATACAGTGAAAAAAAAAATAAGCCACCAAATGACAGTAAAAATACTCTATCTAATTTCGAGTTGTAAATATTTTTTAGGTATTCCTACAAAGACGACATTTATCTTCACCGAATCTTGGAAATTATACCAACTAATTAGAGGACATGTCGTCTTTCTTTTTTCATTTGACACATATGACGTTGTGCGCAGTTGGTCGATTTTTCTGTTGCCACCTATTGTACTTGACAACCTATTTGATGTGAACTGTAAACACAGATAAGAAGGAAGCTTTTTTACAATACTTTTACGAAGAAACTAGATAAATAAATATATCTTATATAAATTAAATTCTTTTCAAAAATTTAAATTGAGTTTTTCTAATGTTTAGCACTTTGATTTTATAATAACGACAACTTACGTACAATAGGAACAAAAAATATAACTTTAATAAAAACATTAATTAAACAGTAGCACTGAGGAAAAACGTTTTAAAAAGATTCATATAGAAATTAGGTTTCTTCAAAGTACTTGAAAGATTACTGACATATTTTTATTTACCCCATATTGAAAGAGTGTCATAAGAAATTCACAAAAGTACTATTTTCACCAATATCTGAGAAGAAATGATGCTTAACTTAATTAGTCTCCCTGAATTAGTACAAATCTTGACAAAAACTTCAAACCTCGAATATAAGAAGGTTCGTAGTTAAAAACTGTAAATTTGCAGATTTTCAAAGGCTTAAAAAGCCAGTTGTGATTCGTTAATGATATACTCATTAAATAAAGGGTCACTTTTTCTTGTCAGTCTCTTGAAAGAATGACGAATTCATTTTCATTTAGTATCACAATACATTGATAAGATTTTGTTGAGCTGAGACGAAAATATTTTTGATAATGTAGCAACTCTTGGATCAAAAAGTCTAATTTTGAAATATCAAAAGTTTACACCATTAGGTTGCAAAGATAAAGGCATTGGAAAATTCGACTTTGTGGCAAAAATTACACTTTCTCTCCCAGAGAAGGGGGTGGGGGTCGCTTGGCAATTGAAAAGATGGAAAAAATACTCAATTCATACTCATTGACATATATGGCGCAGTAATAATTGCGACAAGGATACAGAATCAATTTTGTGACGCAATACCGTTACTAATTACAAGTTTTGAGCCTTCTTTGACTTTCTTTAAGGATTGTATAAGTACACGATGCAAAATTTAGCCGGGAAACAATCATTGATATTTTCCAAGCTCAGAATATTTAGATATTTTCTATATACTCATAAAAAAAATTAGGTTCCTTATTTCGGCCAGACACATTTCACTGGCCCGTAATTCCTTAACTGCTTCTTCGTGAGCAAAGCACACTTATCCAATCTGGAAAATATTTTCAAGGTTTATCTTATCAAAACTTCTATATTTTTATGTCTTACAAATTCATGCTGAATTTGAACATTTTTGGAGAAATTCGTATTTTTATATATTTTTTTCATAATTTTTAACAAGTTGGTAAAAAGGACAAAAATGTGCTAAAGTAAATATAATTTTAGCAAGAATAATCTCTAAAGTTTAATTTAAAATATATATATTACTATATAAAATATAGTTGCTGATTAAAAATCTATATTTTAAACGTTTGTTTCAAGGGCGTATTCAGGAATTTATCTAGGGAGGACTTAAACAATCAAATTATGTCATAACTTCATTTTATTTCTGTCTTTTTTTCTTTGTTTATTTTTTACCTTTTATCCTGAAGTTTCACATGCATTGTCATCAACTGGTTGGGTGTGACCTGGTGGGATGAGATGACCTGCTTGAAGAGACAAGGTTTCAGAGCTCTCTTAGAGTAGGAGAATCCTATATGATCCTCAGGACGCACACCTATACTCCTGGTCATTTAAACAATTTAGAAAAAAGCATTATTTTAGAAAATAAAAAATTGCGGCCGATGCAAGGGTACCTTTTAAATTCAGATTATAAGAGCCTTCTTGTGTAATTAAAAATTTGAAGACAGAAAATACCCTTTATAATCAAAAGTAGTTGTTAAGTACAACACTTTAATCTAGCTTAATTTAATAACGTACATATTGAAAGTAACCTTGTAAGGTAAAACTGTAAAGTATCTCTGTAACGTAAATCTGGAAAGTATTCCTGTAACGTATATCTAGAAAATATCCCGGTAAGGTAAAATGTAAAATATCCCTGTAACGTACATCTAATCTGTAATAAGTATCTGTAAAGTATCCCTGTAACATTTAACTGGAAAGTATCCCTGTGACGTATATCTGGAAAGTATTTGAGTAAAGTATATATGGAAAGTATCCCTGTGACGTATACCTGGAAAGTATTCCCGTGAGGTAGATATCCTCTAGGTGGAAAAGTGGAGTTTCCAAGGATGCCGCGTAAAGTTTGCGCGCAACTTCTCGTTGCATTAGATATCCTGTTCCACTCAGATAATTGGGAAACTTCTTCTCCTTAAACATATAGGTTGGGACGAACCACTTGTTGTGCGGGTCCTTGATAGGAACTGCATTACAGATTAAGCTGCCGACTAGAAGATTGGGTTTCCGGTTGGCCTGCGCTAATTCGTACAGTTTCCGGACGTTTATGTACATGTCGTCATCTGTCTTCAGAACATATTCAGTTCTTAACCTGGAAAAGTTAAATGTTTTAATACGAAAAATGCAACTGTATCAGTATACATGAATAAACAAAAAATTGAAAACAAAAACCATAAAATTTCAATTCAAATCAAATCTTTATTACATGAAAACTTAATTAATTTAGACAATATAATTATCTTTCTTTTATAAGATCTGATACTCGTTTTTTACTTACTTTGCAGAAATATCACAGGTATTGTTAAACCACTTCAATAACATCACAGACTTAATAGTAAGGTTGGCGTAGGTGTCAAGAAATACCTCCTGAACAAGGTTGAATAAAAATACAGTAAATCAGGATAAAAATTTCATTAGTTCAGTTTAACCTTGAACATCGGAGATATCGAAATTTTTTTTTAAATGTCGTTTTCTAACCCTACTGATAATGGAATGCCGCAGTTATTTATTTTATAAATAATTATAATTTTTTTAAAAACCTTTTATTTAACGTAAAAGTACCCAGGATTCAATCCTGTGAAAAGGATAGTGTTTGCTCGAAAAAGCACATCTCGATCGTTAGTGCTATGGTCGGCACCTCCCGGCTCATCATGGCTCAATCAAAGAAACACTCAGAAGACTTTCAATACTTTCCTAAAATAGGTTTCACGTGTCTCATACTTCATATGGAATATATAATCTGAGAAAAACCAAAATTCAAAATATAAGCTATCAAAAAAAAAAAAAAAAAACAATTTTGTAAAAATTAAATCATAAATGAGCCAGTACTTTGCCATGAAACACCTGGAAACTCAATATTCATTAAATTCTCGATTGCTTCCAGATGGGTAAAAAATACATCATGAATGGTTGAAACAGATCCACTTAAACAAATTGCATTAATTTTTTTCCTCCAAAGTCCAAAAAAGTTGTATGGAACTCTTAATAACTGTTCCTGCATATTTTGTACACATTTCTTTTCATCTACCTTTTCGATGTTGCCGAAGTTCTGGGTTTAACTACATATTAACTGCAGTATGCTTTATTCCAAAAGAAATTGGGCCTTTGCCCAAACTCAGATTTTAAAAACCCCTATATCTATACAGAACTTGCATATCTTAGATATCTCAAACTAGGATTTCTGTTAGATCAATTAATCTGAGTTTGAAATATCAAAGGTTTATACTATCAGTTTGCAAATTTGAATCCTAATGTTTTTGAAACCTCATCTAGTAGTTGTTCTGAGTTACTGGTTAATAACTATGGCCCCTACATGTTCAGATTAAAATACAATATTTGCCCCAAGTACAATTCCTTCTGGAAAGTCATCAGCATTCTCTCAGAGCCAGAAATTTAAGAGAGTATCGTTGAACGAAACTCCCGAGTTTTCTTTGTGGGGTTAATGTATTTGCGTCGATTTTAATTTACGAAATCAAAAAATAATGTAAACAAACCTCAAAAAATAATGTAAACAAACCACAGAAAATAATGTTTCTTCTCAAAAATATTGGTATCTACAAAATTGCCTGACCCAATTCTTGAAACCGGGATTACGTTACTGGGTTTTATTACAATATTCTGCCTTAAGTTTCGGGCTCCGAGTTTACAGCAATGTCCAAACCTGAATAATATCCTGATGAAGACGAGCTTCTTGTTCTATCTCCTCCTGGTATGTTCTGTTCTCCCCTTGTCCAACCAGGAACACAACCTTCACGTTCTTCATCGTATTCGCCTCCAGTCCCCAGGAACCCCTGGAGAAACAAGTTTATCAACTTGGTTGGATTAACTGCGAAACTGAACCATGGTACACATAGATCCAGAATTGCAGTTTTCAAGACTGGAACGACTTGTGTTGCTAACCCCCTTTCCCTAAGATATCTCAATTTTGTACTATTATTTTTTGAAACGATAAAGCACTTTATTTTAGCTTTCGTTTTTTTAAGAATAAATTTCCAAAATTATCAACGATTTTGGCGTGAGAGCTTTCAACTTTTGGATTACTGTGAGTATGTTTGTGGTGGTCTCGGGAATCCATTATTAAGGTCCTTTTATAATATTTTTGAATATTATATTATATATATATATATTGTACATTACAAATTGGATTGTTTCAATAAAATAATGCCCCATAATATAGCAAAAATGGATTATTGTCATGTTCAAAGCTATGTTTAATAGAAGGATAGATTTTTTAACCAAAAACAGTAAATGAAAGTGTAGATTCATTAGTCTCTCCTTTTAGGTTAGTTTTTTCTTCTTTAACTTGTCAGATGTGAACGGGGAGGGGGAGGGGGGTTCTAGCCAATGATAACAGACCAATATCAACAGCGCCTATCTTGGGTATTTTCTCAGAAATAAAACATCTTTGGGAGAGTTTTTAGACCCCTCCCAATGTTCTTAAGAATCAGCTTTTTATCTTGGTAGCTTCTCTGATCTTGATTTTACGCAGAAGTATGAGATTGCAGTTCTAGCATCTATATTCTGTAGTCCACTACACACTATTATAAGAAGATATTCAAAAATTGCAGTTCTAGCATCTATATTCTGTAGTCCACTACACACTATAATAAGAAGATATTCAAAAATTGCAGTTCTAGCATCTATATTCTGTAGTCCACTACACACTATTATAAGAAGATATTCACCTAATTGCAGTTCTAGCATCTATATTCTGTAGTCCACTACCCACTATTATAAGAAGATATTCACCTAATTGCAGTTCTAGCATCTATATTCTGTAGTCCACTACACACTATTATCAGAAGATATGGAAATGAAGTGGGATCAGAACTGTTACAGATCTAAATAAATCAGGATTTTTCGAAATTAAGGATTAAACAATAAACATCTTTAAAAAATATGAAAAAAAATAAAAATAAGATGTTTGAGTGCTGGGACAATCACGATTTTGATGGCTCTGTATTAAAATTTGTATAACCTTAGGTTGAATAATGGTAGATATGGTTGAAGGATGAATATATGCACTTGTATCTCGGGTTTGATTAGTTGGCCAAACATAGGCTAAAGGACCCTGAGAACCATTTTCAATTTTAATGGTGGATATTTTTATCACGTTTTTTGTGGATTTTCCATAATTAATGTCGTTTGTAGTTGTAGAGCTTCCATAATTAATATCGTTTGTAGTTGTAGAGTTTCCATAATTAATGTCGTATTTAGTTGTAGATTGTCCATAACCAATGTTGTTAGTAGATTTTTCATTATAAACATTGTCTGTAGTTGTGGAATTTCCATAATTAATTATGTTTGTTTGTTCCGATTGATTGCTTGACATTAGTTCCGATTGATTGCTTGACATTAGTTCCGATTGATTGCTTGACATTAGTTCTGATTGATTGCTTGATATCAGTTCTGATTGATTGCTTGATTCTTGTTTAGAAAGGTAGCTTGATGTATGATCAATTTGGTTGAGCGTTGTTTGATCAGAGCTCTTATTTTCAGCTTGTTTGATCATTGTTTGATCAGAGCTCTTATTTTCAGCTTGTTTGATCACTGTTTGATCGGAGCTTGATGCTCCTGTTTGATTTATGATTTTTTGTCCAATTTGATCGATGATTGACCCATTCTGGTCGTTTATGTTTTGGTGGAATATTTGTTCATCAGAATGTATAGTTTGTTCAATGTCCAAAGTTATGTTTATGTTGAAATGTTGATAATTTTGATGATGCATCATCAAAAATTGCTGTTCAGTCAGAATATTCAATATTAAAATTAAGTATTGTAAATGTATATTGTATGTAATGTATTGTATAGCTATAGTGCATGCAGTGGGGAACACAAAAATATGCATAAATTCCACTTTAATTTATATAATATGTTTATTATCTTAAAAAAAAATAAAGGGAAAAGGAACAGAATTTTTGCTATAAACTCAAATTTTCGAGTCCCTATATCTTTGCAACCTGACGACGTAACCCTTTGATTTTTCAAACTTAGTAGTTTGATACATCAAATGTTTATGACAGTGGGTTGCTAAGATGAAAGGGTTTGAAAATCAGAGTATGTGACAAGAACTTAATCCCATTAGTTAATGCAAAAGAATTTTATAAGAATGCAATTAGATAAAAGATTCTAAATATTGAAAATTATTTGATAAACTAGTATTTTCAATGGCGTCAGGGAATTACACGTAATTTAAATTTGTGTACTTTAAGCATCTCATCTTGACATAAACTCAAAAGATATGAAGGAATAAGGAAAAATGAATAATATTGGACGATTTTAATGATTTTCTCAAGTTGATAAATACCAGCTTTGCAAAATTTGATTTTTCTAAAAAATATATGAAAAATCCATGTCTATCAATCTTTTATCAGCAATTGAAAGAATTAGAAATATTTATGAACAATTTAGCAACGAAACAAAGAAGATTTCAATTGCAGGGAATCTTGAATTTATGGAAAAATTCAGAAATCTCATTCTTTGTGGGTTACCCTGTAAGGAATAGTAACAATCAACTTGGAAAATCAAACGCATAAGAGTCCAATAACCTCTTTCATCAAAAAAGTGTCTTGTTTATTGTTGAAACTAAAATAAAAGAATATTCTGATATTGAATTTGGTTCCCTTGTGTTTAACTGATAAAGAAGATATCCAGCTGATCATGAATATAAAGGTTAGGACGCATAATCCTAGGAGTAGTTTAGGATATCTTTTCCCTGGACCTAACTCCAGGGGGTTCGGAACATTAGATCTACTCTTCCTCCGAACCTGAAAAAATAGTATCAGCTATTAGCACTTTAATAACACACCAAACCACATTAAAGCTATCTTTATCTATCTAATCAGGGGCGTACGCCGACGGTGGTTTAACTTAGGAGGGGGGGGGGGTGAACTCTTTTTGTGGTTCACCCCCTAGCGGTCGTTGTTCTCCCCTTTAAGAAACATGTTTAAAGGGAGAAACCGACTAGAAAAAAATTTTAAACCGAGAAAAATGTTGCCTAGCCGGTCTCCCCCTTTGAGGTAAATTGTAAATATGATTAAGATCTAATTGAAAGAATTTGAAAATTTGTCATAAAATGGAAAAATTGTCATTTGATAAGAAAAAAATTACATAATAGGGGGCACAGTGCACACAGGGGGTTCCACCCCCCCCCCCACCTTATTCGCCCCTGATCTACATCATGAAACAAAAATGTAAACTTTTTGATATTTGATATTGATAAAACTTAAGAAGATTTAGAAATTTTTGAAAAATCATGATATATTACAAAGAAGTCACTAGTTGTTAGTTAATTAAGCCACACAGAAAACATTGTTATCACCAAAAACAAATATACATTATACATGATCTTAAAATGAATGAAAACGTAAAACTTAAAAGATACTATTAAGCTAAAACTAATTGTAATTATTAACAAGAAACTAAAGGAAAAGAAGAATTGATTATGAAAAATGAAGAAGGAAGAGAAGAAGATTATGGACAGGACCTGGGATATGGAAGAGGAAAAGGGGAAAGAAAAAAAGAAGATTATGAATAGGACCTGAGATATGGAAGAGGAACAGGGGAAAGAAAAAAAGAAGATTATGAACAGGACCTGGGATATGGAAGAAGAGCAGGGGAAAGAGAAGATTATGATCAGTACCTGGGATATGGAAGAGGAACAGGGGAAAGAAAAAAAGATTATGAAAAGGACCTGGGATATGGAAAAGGAACAGGGGAAAGAGAAGATTATGATCAGGACCTGGGATATGGAAGAGGATCAGGGGAAAGAAAAAAAGAAGATTATGATCAGTACCTGGGATATGGAAAAGGAACAGGGGAAAGAAAAAAAGAAGATTATGAACAGGACCTGGGATATGGAAAAGGAACAGGGGAAAGAGAATAAGAAGATTATGAATAGGACCAGGGATATGGAAAAGGAACAGGGGAAAGAGAATAAGAAGAATATGGACAGGACCTGGGATATAGAAAAGGAACAGGGGAAAGAGAATAAGAAGATTATGAATAGGACCTGGGATATGGAAGAGGAACAGGGGAAAGAGAAAAAGTAATGTTACTTACCGAACCGTTTTGTAAATGCTCCATGATTAAGTTAGAGTAAGGAGAAGAAAGATTGAACCTGTGTATCTAGGTTCACTAAACTAACTAGGCTCGACTCCAGGTTCTGTTCCATGGTTCCTAGTTAAGAATAGTTGTTTCTCTAGGAGTAATAATACCACTTAAACCGTAGAAAACATGAACTGGATTTGATCTAGAATACGAGGATGAGTTTCCAGTAGTTCTGTGTCAACCCTGATATAGGAACCTGAATTCTCTACTGATGCAGATGAGAAATAGAATTAAATTGAGAATGCGGTTTACAGATAACAGAGAATAATGTTGAGATATCAGCTGTAGCTATCTTTTTTACTAAAAATTAAACAATGTGTTTAAAGCGTGTATTTTTTATTCTATTGAAGTTATTTTGCGTCAATGCCTTACGTTTAAAGGGACTGTACAGTGTACACACTGTTTGAAGATGACGCTACAATTTTACAAGTACTTAATCATGCACTTATTGCCTAGAACAAACAAATTGTTTATCTTGGAAATATAAACGATTCGTTTCATCCTGTTTAAAAACTGTGGACGTAATTTCAATTGACCTCAAATTTTAGAGTGGAATGTCTGTCTACCAATGATACCCTTTATACGTTTGATCGATTAATACTGAAGAGATAGCCTTTTTTCTAGATGAAAATGAAGTTCCGGTAAACTGGAGTGTACAACTACACAATACACATCTCCGTCAGACCAACGTTTTAAAGGGTATTGTTGTGATTTAAAAATAAAGGGTCAAATTAAATTACGTCAACAGCATGTAAATAATCTGAGTACAGTCAGAGAAAACAGTAGTTTTTCTAGATGTTTTCAAACAAAAGAAAATAGAGCTTCTAGAAGTGGCCATTCGATATCACGAAGTTACTTGACCTTAATATTTTAAAGATAATGTCTATGTAAATAGTGTACAGTTTAATACAAGGTTGGCTAAAATTCCTAGATTTCAAAACTATTTTTCTAACACGATAAAAACAAATTGGGATCAAAAGCTTGGGGTTGTGGAAAAAGCAAAAAAGAAGTTATAATCTCAGCCTGAATTGAATACTATATTAGCAATAGAAATTTTAAAATCATTGAAATTGAAATTAAAATTGCAACGACAACGACAACGACAACTACAACGACAACGACAACGACAACGACAACGACAACGACAAGATGCTAATGATGCTAATGATGCTAACGATGCTAACGATGCTAATGATGCTAACGATGCTAACGATGCTAACGATGCTAACGATGCTAACGATGCTAACGATGCTAACGATGCTAACGATGCTAACGATGCTAACGATGCTAACGATGCTAACGATGCTAACGATGATAACGATGATAACGATGATAACGATGATAACGATGATAACGATGATAACGATGATAACGATGATAACGATGATAACGATGATTACGATGATTACGATGATTACGATGATTACGATGATTACGATGATTACGATGATTACGATGATTACGATGATTTTGATGATTTTGATGATTTTGATGATTTTGATGATTATGATGATTATGATGATTATGATGATTATGATGATTATGATGAAAATGATGATAATGATGATATTGATGATATTGATGATAATGATGATCATGATGATGATAATGATGCTAATGATGCTAATGATGCTAATGATGCTATTGATGATATTGATGATCATGATGATCATGATGATCATGATGATCATGATGATCATGATGATCATGATGATCATGATGATCATGATGATAATGATGATAATGATGATAATGATGATAATGATGATCATAATAATAATGATAACAATGCAAGACTGACACATAATCTGAATATAATACCTTCCAATGTGCAGAGGAGGGAAAGGATCAAACCATGATTTCTGAAAATAAATATAATCTTCAATATCTTGTTACTTTACATTATCACATTCAAATTCAATATCCGGCTAATAAGCATGCAAACAAAATTATTTTAAAAAATTATGAAAATTAGCTTAAATACGTAGATTAGGCATTTGATTAAACGCATTAAAAAATCAAAAGTTCATCACATTTATATGTACTTTTTGTCACACAAACAATTTCATTATTTCTTCAATTCAATAATAAGTTCATTTACAAAACATTTTAATATTTCACAGTCTTCTATTTTTCTCACAACCATCGTTAAGTTTGGAAGCAAATGATAACGAACAAGGCAAGGCACAACTGATTTACAAACTATGATCGAAACTGTTCAGTCTAAACAGATAATCTCTTCGTCGATTAAACAATCTTCTATTACTGGATTAGATTTAGGTAATCCTGATCTTCTTCGGGACACAGGCCTGGAGCTGGAGCTTGGACCTGACGTGGAGCTGATCAATGCATACCTGGAGTCAGCTCCAGAACTTCTTATGTTATCATTCTCTAAATTCTTTCCCGCGCTTCTTCCAGATTCAGATCTGTAGTGATTTGGTTCATTTCTCCTGGATTCGGAGTTGGAACTGGTCGGATATTCTGTTCTCTTTCCAATTTTAGATCTCAGGTCTCTAATCTCTCTACTCTTTCTGGATTTAGTTCTCAAGTCAGATACGGTTCTTACTCCAGATATAGACCTGGAATCAGATTCTATTCTTATTTCAAAATCCGACCTTGAGAATATTTCTGATCTCTTTTCAGATTCAAATTTGTAGTTAGAGTCTGGTTCTCTGACAGATTTAGTGTTGGAGGTTGGTTGAGCTGTTGAACCTGGTGATGAAGCTCCTGTCTCCCCTGGGGATTGTGTTGTATATATCCAGAGTAGGATATTAACCACCAGCTCAGTGGGGATAAAGTCATCGGAGAACATCTGATAATCGTCCTACAAATAACATAATATCATTAAATCAGACTATCAGGAACATCTCTTTCTATCTCCCTATTTTGATGTGATTTTCTAATCTGGGGGGGCTTTCTTTTGTTAAATACAGCGGTTCTCAGTGGACAATGCACTTATTTGTTTAACAATCTATTTTTTTGTTGTTTAACAATCTTCATTACATTTAAGCGGTATAGTTACTCAATACTCAATCATAATTCAATCCTTTTATATTATTTTTAAAATAAATGTAGTAAAGCATCTACAAGAAGATGACACAAGAAATTTAATTCCAAAATGTAGTTAAAATAAAATAATGTTCCACAAACATAAGACATACAGGGTGAGTCAAAAAAAAGTGTGATTTGCGGCGCCTGGTGCAAAATTGTACCTTTTTTTGTGAAACTCTCCTGTATGATGGTTTTTCAATTTTTAAAAAAAATTTGTAATTTTTTTTTGGTACTCCAATGGCTTAAAAGAAAATCCGTGAACCTTTTTTTCTCTCAAAATCAAAAGTTCAGAAAAGCAAAAATGTATACATTAATTATTTCTATCGAAATCTATAATTTTATAAAGATTGAATCACAGAATCACAGAAAATTCGCAAAATTGTAATAAGAAAATTCGCAATTTTTAGTTCTGGTCTAGTTTTTAAGGAAAAGTTATTTAAATTATCTAGTTCCTATCTTCTTAGTATATTCTAAAGTATTAAATATACGCTGTTCATTTGAAACCTTAAGAACCATTGAACAACTATTTTTCCGTAAAAATTATACCAGAACTCAAAATTGCGAATTTTTTATTACAATTTTGCAAATTTTCTGAGGAGGTTCTGTGATTCAATCTTTTTAATATTTTAGATTTCGATAGAAACAATTAATTTACACATTTTTGTTTTTCTGAACTTTTGATTTTAAGAGAAAAAAAGGTTCGCGGATTTTTTTTGGGGTCATTGAAGTACCAAAAAAAATTAAAAATGTTAAAAAAATATTGAAAAAAACACCATACAGGAGAGTTGCACAAAAAAAGGTACAATTTTGCAACAGGCGCCGCAAATCACAATTTTTTTGACTCACCCTGTAGATATTTAAAGAATTGTTAATATAATCTTCTATAAAGGGATTGTAGATGTTTTCTTACGTGTCTCTCTTATTGTAGTGTGGCATGACCGATTCACAAACGGTACGCTGGAGTCGTTTTCTCAACAAGAATACACAAGATATCTATTATTTTTACTTTAAAAGTGATTATTTTCAATTTTTATTCTAGAAAAAGCGACGAATTATTGATTAGATAAAGGTTTAAAGGGTACCGTTGTGAATTGGCATTTCCCCTCTTTAATAGAGTCACTTGAAATAAAGTTCTAATAATTAATTGACTGACCTGAAAAATGAGAGCCCAGTCCTTTAACCCACGGGTTTCATCGTAGTTATCCCTAATCATGTTCAGCAACGGATTTATCGAATCCAATTCCATCGCGGAGGCGAGATGACAGATAATATTATCACACCGTTCACTGCAAATATCACCGTTCTTCATTTCAAAATAGGCACGGACAAAATTCTCAAAGTTTGGATAGAGCATTAGACAGCGGAACCTTGACGAATCAAACTCATTAGATTGAATCTCAATATCGGAGTCATTATTAACCTTATACTTGGGACTCGACTCACTGTATTCAGGCTCGGCGGAAACCTGGATGTTCTCCAACTCATCTGTTTTGTCCGGAAACGAAAACCACTCTTTCTGGGGGTAAATTATTATATCTGGAGAGGAACCCCTGTTGACTGAAGAGAAAACAGATTTCTCTAGAGGATGAATTCGATTCTCCGAAGGGACGTAAGCAGATTTTGATGTTGTTAGAACAACGATATCTTCGTCCTCTGAAGAACTTGATACAATGTATGGAGGAGAGGACGGATCTGGATACTCGGTCAGGTTTTCAGCTTTCTCTGTTGGATTCAACTCCATCCGGTTTTCAGCTTGCTCTGTTGAATTCAATTCAATATTTAGGTTTGACGACATAATTTTGTAATTTGAGTTCTTCTGTTTGTCCAAAGGGGATTGTATATTCATCTCATTGCTGGAGTTAATTTCTAAATTGGAGCTTTGTTTGGAATTTTTTACGTTTTTAGACCTAGTCTTGATTCTATGAATATCCTCGATAGAGTTAACCGGAGCTATATGTTCTGTAAGATCAACCCCCTTCGGAGAGAACAAGTTCTCCAACCTGACAGAACGGAGATGAAGGTCGTGAAAAACCTGAAAAAATTAATAATTCAAACTTTAAAAATGAAGAAAAAATGTATGACATACCTCATGTGGAATGTGAAGAAGAATTGCGGGATCAGTATCTTTCTGTTGATCTGTTAATAACCAGGCAAGATCCACTGCTCCAGATATAAGATGAGTATTATCCGTCTCTTTACTCACAAACAGTTTGAGAAGAGTGTGAATATTTCTTCCAACCAAGATATTCCTTGAACCAGACCAGTGCTGTCCCAGTATATGGAGAACTTTAGATTTAGTTTCACACAGTAGAGGGGACACGTCCGTAGATGATTGGTATAAAACCATGTCATTCAAGAATCTGTATCCTTTCTTACTTTTTAGCTTCATTAAACCATCCAGGATTGGGTTAGGACAGGAACGCCAAGGATGAGCTTCCTTACAAATCCAACAGATGGGGTTCTTACAACTTCTCCGGGTATGTGGGGGTTTGTAGGGACAGGAACAAGATCTAAAATGGCGAAAATCTTGTTAAATAATGAACTACATAATTCATGCTTTGAGGAACGGTCGTTGTAATTTCAAGTGACCTTTCATTTCAAAAGAGGGACATGACCGATTCACAACGGTACCATTTCTACATTCGGTAATGGTGATGGACCAAACCTCTGTAGAGTAAAAAAAGTAGATGTTAGTTCCACATTGATTGAAAATATATTTCGGTCTGGGTAGACCCTCGTAAGTTCTTGAGATTGTTTCTGTCACAAGATTAAAAACAAAACATTTATCTGATCAATAATGTGGAAGTATCCTACATTTAATTCCAACAATTTTAGCCATATTGTAATGAGCAAGTCCATTTAAAGAGAAACCACAATTGAAAATAATAAACTTTTACATAAAAAACGATTGATATATCGTGCATTTTTGCTCAGATAGAGGATTAAAGGGTACCGTTGTGAATCATTCACACACCTCTATAAATGGATCGTCAATTGTAAAATTGCGTCTGAAGTCCCTTTATATAAACTTACTCCAAAGCTGGACATTGCATTGTTGAGTGAAGAGCAGTATTGGATTGACAAGTTTCACAGAGAATTAAGTTGGGACGAACTCCTAGTCTTAACTCAGGTTTACCAAGAACCAGAGACCGGAACAAAACTTGCATAAACCAACCACCGTGATATTCAAATGTTGCCAGGATCACATCATCGTACTTCGTCCCATCAAACTTGAAAACAGAACTGTTCTCTATCCTAACAGCAGGAACGGGAGCTCTACTAACCGTATCCGGTTGTGGTAAAACAACAGAAGCTTGTAATCTGGGTGCAAGTCTTTTTTGTGTTTGAGGCACTTTTTCTAATGTAGTCAAGAGGGCTTGTTGTTGTATCATTAGTGGGGTTGTTTCCTGTGCCTGTGGTGCAAAGGAGGAAGCAGAGGAAATCTTTTGTGGTATAGTTAAGGGTATTTGTTCTAATTTATACAAGGATAATTCCTTATTTCTTGGGAAATCCTTAGTCACGGTCTGCCTGTTATCATCATTGAGAGTTTCATCAGGGCCTGTGCTCTGAGCATTGTGAATCCTATTAACTTCCTCCTGGAATACTCCCTCGATAGAATTTCCTAACTTCTCATTCAAGTTCAATCTGTCTCTAGATATACTACTTACAATATCATCCTGCTTGTCAGTAGGTTTCCTCTCCAGTCCTAGAACGATCCCAGCAGTTGAGCTGAAAATACCGCCCTGAACCTGAAGATGGGGAATGCTCCGGGGTATTCCAATCCTATCTGGTGGCAGCTGAAGAATCCCGATCACTCCATTGGTAAACTTCACTTCAGTTTCAAGGTTTGAACAGTTCTCAAAGATAATTGTAACATGTTCCAGAAGTACAGGATGCTGCTCAAATTGAACATTCATATCACTAGAAATATTGAACACTGGAATCAGACAAAATCCGACTAAACGCAGAGGAGGGATACAGCCAAAATGAATTTGACAAGCCAATGGCTTCTTCGAATAAGCAGCAACCTCAAAACTAGATCTAATAGTTCGAACCTGAAAGGCTTGAGGCTTCTCCTTACAGAACTTGACCACAGTCATAGGTTTGGCGAAGTTACTAAGCTTCTCTTTGTGAGATGTGCATAATTCAATAATGGTGCTCAAATCGGAATTAGACTCTTTCTCTTGAATATCTTCAATACTTGGGAAATGATATATTTGTTTCTTCACCAAGTCCACAACTTGAAGAAGTGCTGTAAAGGTTGTGTAGAAGGATTTAGTGAGATCATGTCTGTCCAGAGCAGAGAGCAGAGGAGGTAGAGATAGATAGGAGTTGAAGAGAACAAGAGAACAACCATTTGTGCTCAAGTCATGAACAAAACTGAACAGAATTCTAAGCGCGGTTTCTTCAGGCACAACCTGAAAAGACCTCTCTGCATGAATGCATATATTCTTATTTTTCTTGTACTTTTCCCCGAATACTATTGATGGATCTACACCTGGTATCTGAACGGGCAGAAACAAATTATGATTAGTTCCAAAATTGTTTGATAAACACGCATCCACGGCAGCTAGGTAGTACTCGCCATTGACCTCCATGTACCTGATGTTCAAGAAGCAGATGTGTCCAGGGAGAACAGGGAGAATAGAGATCATATTCCGAGTTTCAATTTTTAAACAATTCAGCTCAAGAAAATCCTCCTCTCTTGAAACATTATTGATATATTCCTTCAAAATAAACTGACTCTTTATAGTTTTATCTATTGTATATTTTGGTGACCATATATGTTCAATTATATGCTTACTTTCTTCCTCTAAGCAATCCGCTATATCCAACAGAAAATCAGGCATCTTACAAGCTAGGTTCAAGCCAAGCCGATGGTTTTCCATAACTCCGATATGAGAGACATAAACTTCCACTTTTCTTTCCATATTACAACCCTCGACAAGCTTCTGAAACACTCTGGCCTCGTCCCAGTTTTTAAAAACGAGAATATTATCCTTACATCGTTTAGAAAAACTACTCACAAGATTCTTGATTACAGAGATGGGTTTAGCATTTACACTATCAATGATGATTTTACCATTGTGATGTGCAACAAAATCCTCTACTTCTAAACCAGCTTGTCTTAGGGTATGTGTATCCAAATGGGAGGGTAGAACAGCTCCGTCGAAAATCTCATCCTTGTGAGTCATAGAGATCTTGAGCGGAATTCTCTGTAATCCCTCCGTAGCTGAATATTCGTCTAGTGTAAGGAGACCTATTGACCAGAAATTAAAACCTGATTTATTTACCCTGGATTTATCTCCATCCACATGGCTCCAAATTATTCTTTCTGCTTCATTTTCAATGTTGAGATGCTTTATGATCTCAAAAGCTGTGAATGCATAAAATGCTTCAGCAAACTTGGCAACAAATATTTTATAGCTTAATCTGGTTTTGTTCTCTACTATTTGTGTTTTGGACGGTATTTTCGTAATAATTTTGAAAATATACTTTGCCATGGATTCAGAAGTAAAGAATATTGTGACTTTGTTTGAATACATTGGGATGTAATCAAGATCTTCGAAAACATCTTTATTTTCCTGGTCATCGCCAGCTTTGTTTCCCGAGTCTTTGTGAACAATTGTTGAACTTGAATTCTCCTTAACAGGTTCTGATTCAATATTGTTTTCATCGCCATTTTCATCTTCACCCAAGATCTAAATAAAAAAAATAAAAAAATCTAAGTTTTTTTTCTCAAATTTTCTTCTTTTAAATAAAATTGAAAGGGGTCACAACAAAATGTATAAAAAACCTGAAACTTTTCTGGAATGTTTTCGTCCAATAGTGGAGTGGTAGACTCTCTTTCAGTAACAGGCAATGTGTCCTGCTCAGAAGGAAATGTTTTACCATATAAATCAGAGTTAACCAGGTTTAAACGTATTTTAGTCCGTTGCTGGGAGAAACTATCAACCAGAGATGTTTCCGATAAAGTTGATTCCGGGATAGGGGTACTCAGACTTTTAATAGGATACATGACTTGGTTGTCATATAGAGACGGATTAACATCTGAATACTCGGGATAAGCTGTTGGAAAAGATTCAGCTTCTAGGTGAGACTGGCTGAGATCTGTTTGGAGGAGAATAGGAAGTGTACTGGTTGAGAAACTGGATTGTGCAGGGAAAACTGTTGAACCACATATCTGCTCAGATTGAATCCAGCTCGATTGTGGTTCTTGAACCAGTATACTGCTCAGATGTGGAACGGTTTGATGGCTTAGAGGTGGAATGGTTTGATGGCTTAGAGGTGGAATGGTTTGATGGCTTAGAGGTGGAATGGTTTGATGGCTTAGAGGTGGAATGGTTTGATGGCTCGGAGGTGGCAAGGTGAGATGGCTCGGAGGTGGCACAGTGAGGTGGTTCGGAGGTGGCACAGTGAGGTGGCTCGGAGGTGGCACAGTGAGGTGGTTCGGAGGTGGCACAGTTTGATTATCAGGAAAACTAGGAGAAGGATAAACTTGATTTGAAAGCAGGGAGGGGTTGCCAGGATTTTGGGTCTGAATTGTTGGATTAGATTGCAGTGGTGCGTTCAGAATCGAATACCATTCACTGGAAAAAAAAGGATATTAAAGAGTTAGCATTGGTTATGATAGAAAGTATTAAACTGGAACGAATAAAATTATTAAAAATTATTTTCAGATTATGTTTATCAAGTTTCAGTCGAATAAAATTATTAAAAAGGATTTTAAGATTATGTTTATCAAGTTTCAGTCGAATAAAATTATTAAAAAGGATTTTCAGATTATGTTTATCAAGTTTCAGTCGAATAAAATTATTAAAAAGGATTTTCAGATTATGTTTATCAAGTTTCAGTACCAAAGGCATGCAACTCTGAACATCCTAAACTCCAGGACAAGATCTATTCATATCACCTGTAGCATGTTTGCCTTTGATCCCTAGATTTTGGCGAGGGTTCAGCGTTCTTTCTTGGCCGATCTCGATAAGGACTAGATCTTGATCTTCGGCGAATTAATGATCTGGATCTGGGGCGTCGCCTTGATTTTGATCTTGATCTTGATCTTCGGGACCGTTGTCCGCTCGAAGAAATCCGCGACCTCAAATCAGTTTTGGGATTTTGACGGGAGGCTGGACTTGGTCTAGAGGATTTACGTTTGGCTGCACTAGTTCTACGGGATTTTCGAAGGGCTGGACTAAATTTACGGGACCTTCGAGGGGCTGGACTCGAACTAGGAGATTTACGAGGGGCTGGACTAGATCTAGGGGATTTATGAGGGGCTGAACTGGATCTAGGAGATTCACGAGGGACTGGACTGGGCCTGGTGGATTTTCGAGAGGCAGGACTGGATCTGGGGGAATGACGAGAAGATGATCTAGATCTAGAGGTTCTGCGATGATAAGTTTTAAATTTTGGGCTGCGGCATAATTTCTCACCATCCGTTCCGTGAGCATTAAGAGGAGACTGTTGTGATCTTTTACTGGTCGCAGCAGATTTCATGATTTTAAAACTTACTAAAGACGAACTTTCTTCTACTATAGGTTCGGAGACGTGTTTTTTCTGTAACAGGGAGTATGAGGTGTAAATCAATGAAGCACCTGAACAAGATTTACTTGATTCTTCGGTTTTCTCCCCCGATCCTCCGGGTTTCTGCCCTAATTCGCTAGGTTTTTGTCCCGATTCTTCAGGTTTCTGCCCTGATTCTCCGGGTTTCTGCGCAGATTCTCCAGTTTTCTGCCCTGATTCTCCAGGTTTGTCCCCTGATTCTCCAGGTTTGTCCCCTGATTCTCTAGGTTTCTGTCTTGATTCTCTGGGTTTCTGCCCTGAATCTTCGGCAGTTTCATCTAAACAAACTATCTCATCCGAACCTTTCTCTGTCCCGATCTTATGACGACTCTTCTCAATTTTCTTCTTCTTTTTACTTTTTTGCTTTTCCTTCAGTTGATCCAACTTCTCATTTATCTGTAATCAAATTATTGTTCTGTTGTTAAAAAATAACTATTTTACTACAGATTGAAAGAATTCGATTTCTATGAACTTGAAATGATTAATATCATCATCAGGTTGAAAATATATTTGGATTATCATAATTATTAAAGAAAATCCCATCAATCAGATAAATCGGGGTTGGTTAAGAATAGGCAAGTGACTAGTTAATTTAAAACTCAATCCTTTATTAAAGAAAGTTTCTGCAACAAATAGAAAAATATGATTAAATGGAACGTAAGCCTAATTTCAAGTAACCCGCTATGCACAGAGGGAAATGTCCAATTTACAACAGTACCCTTTGAACTATGACAGATTATCTCTAAAATATTGTTCAACGTGCCGGAAAACTGGAGTAAATATGCTAGCGTACAGTGTGAGCAGCTGAAAATACATATATTCTTCCAAAATCCCGAATATGTCCAAAGCAGTTTTCAAATATTTATTTTCTACGCCTTTTAGAAAGTAAATATTAATATTTCTTAATAAAACAGCTTGCAAAAAATGTGTTATACTCTTGCAAGCGTTTCTGCTGATAAACAAGGATATGTCCGCCATCTGGATCAGTCCGATACAGGGGCGCAAATAAGGATTTTCTAGGAAGGGGGGGGATAAATTTTAACATTTTGCGCACGTAGCTCGCCGATTATTTTCTTACCCCCCCCCCCCCTAGACCATGTACAACCCCATTCATGATTTATATCAAATTATGGGTTTTAGCTGAGTTTCATTTCAATTTCCCGACCATTTCTGGGATTAACGAACTCTATCAAATAAAAGGCTACTTTTACCACCTTCCAGCTTTCACCTGACTTAATTTATACCCTAATAAAGGTTGTTCATTATAAATTGAGACTCTTTAAACAGCTTACAAAATAGCAGATCCATCAATACGAAAAATTCGCGATGATCAGCTATCTCCTATTTCATTTGCTAACATTTTCTCTTTGAATACATTGTAAAGCAAAAATAAAAAATTTGCGGATTTTATAAAAAATTTCGTGGATTTTCAAAATTATAAAAAATCGAGTTTCGTTAAAAGCAAATCTATATATAAATTTAGCTTGTCTGTTTGTCTGTTTGTCTGTCTGTTTGTATCCAATAAACGTCAAAACGGCTAAACCGATCGGGCCCAAATTTTTTGTGGGACATCTAGGGACTCCAGGGAAGGTTTATGAATCATCAAAATTTCAAATATTTGTCTCCATCAAAATTCGATCGTCATTAAATTTTTTAAAATTTTGAAAATCCGCGAATTTTTTTGTGAAAATCCGCGAATTATTTTTGTTTTGTTTTACGATGTACACAAAGAGAACATGTTCACAATTAATTTAGGAGATGGGCGCGAAGCGCCCTCTAAGGCTAGAAAGAAGGGCGCAAAGCGCCTTGAATTTCTAGTCTATATATAAATTTGGATTGTCTGTCTTTCTGTTTGTTTGTATCCAATAAACGTCAAAACGGCTGAACCGATCGGGCCCAAATTTTTTGTGGGACATCTAGGGACCCCAGGGAAGGTTTATGAATGATTAAAATTTTAAATATTTGTCTCAATCAAAATTCGATCTTCATAAAATTTTTTAAAATTTTGAAAATCCACGAAATTTTTTGTGAAAACAGAGCAGAGCTGAAAACTTTAGAATGATGGATATCGGGATTAAGGCTTAATCCACTCTTTTTCTTAATCTCGAGATTAAATATTGCTTGTTCTCCTCTCATTTTTAATCTCCAGATTAATTTTCCGATCAGGATTAAGGATATCCCATTCTAAAGTTTTCAGCTCAGAGCTGAAAACTTTAGAATGGAACATCCTTAATCCTGATCGGTTAATTAATCTGGAGATTAAAAATAAGGGGAGAACAAGCATTATTTAATCTCGAGATTAAGAAAAAGAGTGGATCAAGCATTAATCCCGATATCCACCATTCAAAAGTTCCCAGCTCTGAAAACTTTAGAATGGGATATCCTTAATCCTGATCGGATAATTAATCTGGAGATTAAAAATGAGTGGAGAACAAGCAACATTTAATCTCGAGATTAAGAAAAAGAGTGGATTAAGCCTTAATCCCGATATCCACCATTCTAAAGTTTAATCCTGACTTCTAGATCCGAATATCCACTGTGGAAACTTTTCATTTTAGTCCTTAATCCAATCTTTTTCTCTCTCCTTGGATATCCGTTAATTGTTTTCTCCACTGAGAATATTTCTGTTCTCTCATTGGTTGCCCGTTTTTCTCTGATTGGCTGCTACAGTTTCTCAGATGATTAAATATTAATTTGAATTTTATCGTTTTTCATACACTTTTAAGATAATCTTGCAGGATTATGTTAATCTGGAGATTAAGAAAAAGAGTGGATTAAGCCTTAATCCCGATATCCACCATTCAAAAGTTCCCAGCTCTGAGAACATTGTTCACAATTAATTTAGAAGATGGGCGCGAAGCGCCCTCTACGGCTAGTGTTTTAAATTTCAATCATACTTGAACTTCCCTGAGGTCACGTAAGGTCCCACAAAAATTTAGGCCCGATCTGTTCAGCCGTTTTTACATTTATTGGATACAAACAAACAAATAAACAAGCAAAGTATATATTCATCATAGAGAAGATTAAGGACATAAAAGAGGAGTTGATGAAAATAATTTTGGTAAGTTCTACATCAAAAACAAATCTATGTGACTTTGTTAAAGTTGATTGAGTAAGATTATCTGCGCGAAGCGGCAAATCTTTTATACATTTTTCCTCTTAATTGTAATCATGGACATGTCCACTACTCAGATATTAAGGATACTGTTATGAATGGGACACGCCACTCTAAAAATGGAGGGTCACTTGAATTAAGCCTGCAGTCTATTCAAAGAACTTTATGATTAGAAGAAATTACCTTTTTAAAAAAAATTACAAAATGAAATAAAAAATGTCAAGACATTTTTCATATTTGACAATCTATGCAATAATTTTCCTTGAGGAGAAGGATGCTAGCAAAATTAGTAACATCATCTGAACACTTTGCAATCCCTTCAATATCTGTACTTTTCTTACTTCCTGGTGAGTCAAGGTCTTCATCTGAAGTAGTAGTAGTAGAAGTAGTTGTGCTTTCATCCACTTCTTTATCAGTTGGCGTCTTCCTGTTCAATATTTACAAGTTGAGATAGTAAATACCATGTTGCAATAGATTCAGCATAATGTTAATATTTTGTTTCATAGATTTTTTACCTTTTACCTCTTTAAATATTTTTCAATTTAGAAGAAGATAATTTCGCAGATTTTTCATAACCATGAAAAGAATTATTTCGTTTACTTACCCTGTATTCGGTTTTCTGGGTTTACTTGGTTGTATTTCTAAAATACAAAATGATAAATAGAGTAAAATTTTAATAATCCTTCAGACATTAAAAAAGAACTTACTTTCTAATAATGCTCGGGCCAATGATCGTCTTGATTTTGATGATGATTGTTCAAGATGATTTTCTATTCTTCGACTCAATGACGCGCAGTCACTTGTTGGAGCCACACTACACAAGGTTCGAGGCGACAATGATCTTGTAGGTCGTGGACGGGGTCCAGGTGGTAGGGTATCATCAACTTTTCGTATTTTTCTTCCGGACGAGGTTCCTTCTGATGTCAAAGGATCGGAAGTGTTAAATTTTCTTTTTGCTCGAGAAATCGAACCTGTTGCAAAATCATCGGCATCGTTAACCCGATCACCAGTTTTCCTCGGTTTATGAGATGCAGATTTTTTATTCCGATTTTTTGGAGGTGTGTTATCGTCGGAAGAAATCTTTCCATCAGATGATGACAAACTGGGAGTTGACTCCCGTGACTTCCTACTTTTCTCCTTACATTTCGTTTTAGATTTCGTTTTTGGAATCGCATTTTTAATCTCCTTTTCGCAGACCACGCTCTCATCAGATGATATAATTAGATATTCCGGAGTATCTTGGATATTATTATCCGGGGATTCCGTTTCCGAAAGTCCGTCCGGAGTATGATGGATGATAAGACTTGTATCCGGAGAATTAGAATATCGTCTCGCAGCAGTAGTCTTTCTCTTGGAACCTAGAAGCAGATTTTTTTCTGAGGCAATTTGGCGACTTTTTATAACTATATTTTTCTGAGGGTATATAAAGTTTTTACTCATAATTTGAAGCCCATTTAAAAATATATCACTTTATGTATTGGAAATTTTGTGGGAAGCATGAAAAAAACATTTTAAATAGTATAGACCCAATACCCATGTAAGTACATTCATCAAAAAATGCAACATGTATGATCTATTTAATTCAATAAAAAATCAAAGATTAGTCACCTTTATTGAACAAACCTTTAAATACCAACCTGCAATTGATGTGGTCGGTCTCTCTTCCAAGTTGTTGAACCCAGTTTCATTATCTCTTCTGTCAATATTATGATTGGTGGAGTGATGAATTTTATCACTATTTGGCAGATTTTTGGAGGACATTGGACCAAATTATTGTAGGATTTAATAGGAAATGTTAAAATCATTTGGGAATTCCGGAGGGTTATTTTTAGCCATTTGCCTATTAAATCCGCATTTTTCTGAAAAGACTAGATTTCAGACTTTATCTCGAAAACCAGAACGATTAACATACTTCGTGCATAAAGTGTGCAAATTTGTGTTAAAAAATAAAAATATAATTAAAAATGTTCTAATTTTTTGTACATAATTGAGCAAATGTGATCACAATAGATAAGTGCTGTTCCTGAAAAGACTTATCAACATTTGACCAAGTGACCCTTTATTCAAAAAATACCATCACTGATTAAACATTAGTTTGTATTAACAAATATCTCCTCGTGTTTTTTAATTGGAAATTGCTTATCATACAGGGTTACCCACAAAAAATGAGAATGCCAAGACGACTGTTCGGCAATTATATGACCTTCTTTTATAAGTTAATGGTTAAGACTAAAAACCTAATTCAACCTTCAGGTTTAAAGGAGTTTAAGGTCGTCATTGAATTTTTCCCCTTACAGAGAGGAACCTGACGGCAAAAGGGTCACTTCATGTTACGTTGTAAAATGTAAATTCCTATAAAACCTAAAGTGGCACTTTGAATTGAAATACTTGATTGATTGATTGACTTTGTACTTTCAGATTTCACAGATATCAATCATATATATATTTAAAAAAGATGGTCTTACTGTCTCAAGGTTTAGAATTTACAGGAACAATTGTGGATATCTGTCATACGAGGGAGGGGGTGCAGAGGCGCCATGATCCCCGCAAAAATGATCTCCGAACCTCAGGATTTGCAGAAATACCTCCCGGCCCCGCAAAACTGGTCTCCCAGCCTCAGTGACGTCACCAAGCCTCCCGCCATTTTGTCTCCACGCCCCGCATTTTGGCTCCAATAAAAAATATTTGGCTTTTATTTCCACCAAGAACCTTTTTTTAAAAAATTCTCAACATGATGAAATAGTTCAGAATTCAGATCTAAGACTCAAAACAGTTGAACTTCGTCAGGGCGCCTCTGCACCCCCTCCCTAGTCATACATAAACAACATGTAAACATAAACTTTGAATACTTTCTTTAAAAATAATATTTATAAAAATTCTGATTAAAAAAAAATACTTTTTCATGGCAAGATATTACAAATCATATCACATTGAAGAAAAAATCTGTTTTATTTAACACATTTTGACAACCAAATTCTTATTCACCAGGAAGTTCTAAAGATTGGCAGTTTTTTTTTTGAAAAATTTTAGAAAAAAATGGTCAAAGTTTTGAATAAGTTTACAAAAATAAAAAAAATCAGTTGAGAAAAACAATTTAAAAAAAATATAGCGAATTTCTAATTGCAATATTTGTATGTATGCTCGACTACATATTTGCACTATTCTAGAAAATACTGACTGAAATATGCAGGCGCGCAACTAGACATTTGGTTAGGGGGGGGCTAGGTGGAAATATTTCGCGCGAAGCGCGAAAAATTTTTTTGGCCCCCCCCCCTTAACATTTTTAGGGGGGGGCAAGAAAAATGTGTGTTATACTTAAACAATAAAAAACTAACCTTTATCTTTTTTTATTTTACGATAAGAGCTCTTAAATTTCCTCAGGGTCAGGATTCATGAATCGCTAAATTGCAAAACAGGGTGGACTTCGTCACTTCTTGCCCCCCCCTACAGGGGGGGGCAAGACTTCTTTAGGGAGGGGCATGCCCCCCCCTTAATCAGGCTAGGGGGGGGCCTGGCCCCCCTGGCCCCCCCCCTAGTTGCGCGCCTGGAAATATGTAAAATAATAACACAGGAAGGAACTGAATAAAAAGAAACAATGGTCTGATGTTATTGTTATGTTTAAAGGGAGTGACCGGCTATGTAAGGTAGTTTTGTGCAGTGTTGTGGAAAACTTTTTTCGGATTCATTTGAGACATATTAAACTTTTTAAAGATCTGTAAATCCTGAGTTTGAGCGCAAATTCGACGTTCATAACTCCTACTTTGGGGGTGGATACGTTTTCAGAAATATTTTTTTTTTCATTAGTAAATAACGACAACGAAAAATAAAGTAAAAATTATACAGTAGTCTAAATAGATGGTTAGGAACAAATTTTCCCAAAAGAAATTTGTCAATAAATCAATGCTAAAATCGATTATTTCTTTTCATTATTATAATGAATTTCTAATTTTCTTTGAATTTATTCGCAGATTTCTTCAAATTCTTCGTCGTCTTTTCAATAATAATTCTAGAAAATCTGGGAAAACTTTGTGAATAATGAGAAACCAGAATAATGAGATGATAGAAACTAATAATTGAACAAGATTACTTATTTTCGATGATAAGATTAATTTTTATGTTCTCAACATGTTCCTATACATGACGTCTGTAGTTTTTTGTAGAACTTTTTTACATCTTATGTAATCGTTATTTAGTAATTTAAAAAAAAACTAATTCTGAAAACATATCCACCCCCAAAGTAGGAGTTTTGAACATCGAATTTGCGCTCAAACTCAGGATTTACAGATCTTTAAAAAGTTTAATATGTCTCAAATGAATCCGAAAGAAGCTTTCCACAACACTATATACTCAGTTCAACTATCTTACATAGCCGGTCACTCCTTTAAAAAGTGTAAAACATAGAATATTTATAATCTTGATTTTACACAATTTAAAAGAAGAAAAAATTACGATGTTGCAAACAAATCAAAGCATGATGACATTGTGCATGCATATTTTCTAACTTTTCGTATGCAGTCTTAGAATTGCATTGTGGATAACAGGAAAAAACAACAAACATTTTACATATATGGTGTAACCCTTAGTTAATTCATCTGTTGGATCGAATCTTTAGTTGGATTATGAATAGGACGGATTTCTCCAGGTGGTATTTTGACACTAGAGGTGGAGGACGGATAGGAAGATGAGATTTAATAATTATCATAGTTTTCATAATCACCGTAATCACAACCTGACCCCTCGCAATCTTTCTCCTAAATAATTCAATTTAAACCAAGGTTCTTTAAAAAGGTTGGTTACTCTTGATGGGCTCCAATGTACGGAAAATGTTGTCTCCTTAGCATAGATAGATAAAATCCGCATAAGACGTCACTGATTATAGAGGCGGCGTCAAGTCTGACGTCATATGCGGATTTTATCTATTTTTGCTAAGGAGACGACATTTTCCGTACATTGGAGCGCATCACAAGTATCCAACCTTATTAAAGAACCTTGATTTAAAAAAATATTTTTCTAGTACCGATGGCGTAAACAAATCTTTTTGTCGTAGATTTTGCGGTTCTGGAAATCTTCTTTAAAATCTTCTGTTTTCTTTAATTCCAAATGACGTTTCTAACGAGTCTAACTTGCCATCCGCTACTCCACTCCCCGCCCCGCACACTCCCCCCTCCTACTTTTTGGGACAGACCTAACTGTAATCAATTGCAGTGTATTTCCGTTTTCAAGTCTATTCCTTTTTTCCTTCCTAGCTTTTATGGATATTTTAAATTTTACTTTTTAATGGTTTTTTTTAAATTTCACTTTATACTAATAAATACCCACCTCTCCCCCCCCCCCCCCTCCATTTCGAATGTTAGTGAAGGCACTATGGACTATGCTTGAGAAGGACTATGGCACTACTAAGACCACTAACACTTGTCTTGAGAAAGAACATGATGACGGGAATTATGTTTGCGAGTATAATATGCAAGC
Organism: Eurytemora carolleeae; assembly: GCF_000591075.1. Taxonomy (NCBI): domain Eukaryota; kingdom Metazoa; phylum Arthropoda; class Copepoda; order Calanoida; family Temoridae; genus Eurytemora; species Eurytemora carolleeae. The sequence goes on along the minus strand of NW_019396132.1, from coordinate 565,408 downwards.
TCACTTGTGTAAACACTTCCTAATTTCATGCAGAATCTACAGGTCATGCAAACGAACATATGTTGTTGTTTGATATTTTATGATTGCACGGGGTTTATTAATAATTAATATTTTAAATCCCCTTTCTGTATTCCTGGTTTTGCGACAGTATCGATAATGATTTTTACACTGTACACAAAAATTAAAGTTTTCCCCCAAGTTCTCTCTTGAGTCTTCTGTGCACCCCCCCCCCCCCCTTATTAACATATTTTGGCAACCTCGCGTAAATAAACTTTAAAAAGTTCTATAATTCAGCAGTAGTTTTATTCAACGAAATAAAAACTACATGAATGCACGAAGTTTGTGAAATCAAATCAGAACATAATAGAAATATAATTAAAACAGTAAATGTAACTTTTTCACTTACCCCTTCTTCATGAGTTTCAGACTCATCCCCTATACAATAAACACTTTCAATTTTAAGTAAAATGAACATGCCACAGGGTATCCCACATCATCATATTGGATCGTGTTATAGCTTTAAATTGCAATTTTCGGGACTATTCAGAAGATCTGAAAAGAAAGAATCATTAAAAAATTGTATATTGCTAATATAAAGATTTGCTTGCAGTAAATACTAGGATTTTGGAGTATTATGTGCGTATTTTAGCGTTGTAAGCTTAGAGATAATCTAATATGATATGAGACGCTATGTGCAAATGGTGTCAGACAGAACCTGAGAATTTAGGGACGCAAATTCTAAATCGTCTTTGATCCAAATCCACACCTAAAACAATTCACACCGAACACAGCTTTGGGATTTTCAAAATGGGGTCTAACGTTTTTGTACTTTGAAAAATGTCCTGATTCCAATTTACTAAATAACATCAAAATTGTTAAAATACTTCACAGCTTTGTCGTTTGAAAATTTAAAAACGGGAGACCACATTAAGAAAACATAACACGTATAATCTTTTTTTTGCTAACACTCTTAGTCATAATTCATCTTTCGACACCATTTAAACCCAATTGATATAAGTCTCTGAAAAGATATCATAATTTTTTAATCATTATTCTAATCGTTAGCTTGCATATTTTCTACGCACCTCTATAGACATTGAGATAATTTGTAAACATTAAATAAAAAAGAAAATTATTTTCTACGCACATCTAGGCATTGAGATAATTTGTAAACCTCAAACAAAAACAAAAAAATTTCTACGCAACTCTAGGCATTGAGATAATTTGTGAATATTTAATAGAAAAGAAAATTATTTTCTACGCAAATCTAGCTAGGCATTGAGATAATTTGTATACATTAAATAAAAAAGAAAATTATCTCTAACTAAAATATTTTCGGGATAAAGATTTTACAGAAGAGTTTGCTAAATAAAATGTGGATTACTCTGACGAGAGAGAGAAACTAATAACGTCATATCATATTGAATAATCTGTTCTAAAATCTATCGTTTAAAAAAACATATTTTCAAAACCATTTCCTTCATTTGTCTATATTGAAACCCTTTAGGGGCCTAAGGTAACAGAGAAAATCTGTGAACAAGACACTATTCCAATCCATTAATCAGGTCTTCAATAAAACTTTTAAAAAATTCAAATTCTTTTATGAAGTTTAAAAGTAATAATGTTAAAGGTGTTTAATTTATTTTTGGCCCTGTTTAAGTGCAAATTTGTTGGGATACTTTTTTTTTCACCTTGGATACAGTTTTGATTCTAATATAGGGCACATTTTTCTGCTTTTTGGAAACAAAGACAACATATAAAAAGGGAAAATTTGAATGTTAAGGCATTGTCACCCAGCCAAGAATGCAAACACAATGAAAAGATTACTTGGAGAAGTAGGGATAGGTGAAGTAAGGGAAGAAGATAGTGAGGAGGCAGGTGAAACAGCATCAGGCTCAGTTTTGGTTTTAGCTCAGGAATCTGAGCTTCTCAGGGAGCAGTCATCTTCAAGGTTGAAGGCCATATTAAGAGATTATGGGTACAACATGAAGAGCAGCTCTCAAGTTAGAAGCCTTACCTCAGAGTCAGCTTCACAGGATCCTGGGTCTGCCCAGGACACTCCATTAGGGGCTGAAGGCACCACTTCACCACCCCCTCAAGAATTAGTCAGTTAGTAAGAACAGAAATAGGCTCAATTAGAACTTCCAACTTGCAGTTGAACCCATTGCTTTAAGGGGTGGTATGGAACTTAAGTATTAAACCTTGTATCTTAATTGTTTTAAAAACATCTTTTTTTCACTGTGATGATTTAATTTCTGTTTCTCATGCATAATTTGAGTCGTTTGTTTTGAATATCATTTAAAAGCACATTATTATGATAATTTTATTTCCAGGCAATATGGCTAATATGGGGGAACCTTCAAAACCATCAAGTGAATTGGGGAAACTTCGGGAAAAATGCAGGGATCTAGTCTCACAGAATGAAAGGTTAATGGATTCGGAAATTCAGTTAAAAAAGGAGAGGAAATTACTTGACAATGAGGTAGCATCACTTAGAAAGGAGCTTAATCTCAAAGATTCCAAACTGATCAGGGCCTCTGCACAGGGTGCTATCAACAATACTTCTTCCGCAGTGCAGGAGGGTTTGATAAAGGAGCTTACGATCAAATTTGAGGGGGCTAAAGAAGATTGTGAGTTGGCAAAGAAAGAGGCATCACGTTATAAGCTTTTATACAAGGAAGCTCAGGCTCTATATGCGGATCAAATTAGGGTTGGTATTCTTAAGAAAGATTTCCCAAGTCAGAAAAAAGAAGTGTTCAACCAAATTCAATCTATAATGAACCCCCAGGAATTCATTCCTCCCCAAAGCAAACGCATGATCCAGGAAGCCCAAGGCCTAGATGACACAATCAGCTCAGTTAAATCCAACATCATGAGCAATCTGGATAGACTGGGGGAGAGTCACACTAAACTAGCGTTGAATATAAAAAAAGAACCAGATCTAAGACTCAAAACAGTTGAACTTCGTCAGGTTTTTCAGACTCAACCAGACGGTTCTCTCTCTTTGGTGTCCTCAACTCCAGTATTCAAGCAGGAGAAAATGGATTATGACATCATTGAACTGGATAGTGACTGATCATTATATTATTAGGCTTTTAGTAGGGTTAGACCTTGTTTCAATATCTAATTCCTCTGTTTAATTTTATTTAGCCTCTAAGTAGGAATAGTCCTTATTTCAATTTCTAATTCCTCTGATAATTTCAGACGCAATGCCTAGGAACAAAGAGAAAAATAAACTCCGTCATGAAAATCATAAAGCAGCTATACGCAACTCTAATGTTGTTAAACCACTTTGCTGTATATCAGTCAACATCAATGGCCTATCAGTTTCAAAAATAAGGGATCTAGAACTTCTATTAGAAAGGTTAGTTTGGGTTAAGAGACAGCTCTTTTGTCTAAGTTTCTTATTTTCAAAGCTTTTAAAATCCTTTGCCACAGAAACAATTTTATGCATTAGGATTCACTCAGTTATTTTTTTTTTAATTTGGTGTATATCATAATTTTTAAACTTTGAAAAGTGTTTAATAGTCAATATACCTTCTATATAATGACTTGGACTTTACCATGATGCCAAAGAGAGTTTTATCATTTTCCCACAGAAACAATTTTATGCATTAGGATAGGATTCACTCTGTTTTTTTAAATTTGGTGTATATCATAATTTTTAAACTTTGAAAAGTGTTTAATAGTCAATATACCTTCTATGTAATGACTTGGACTTTACCATGATGCCAAAGGGAGTTTTATCATTTTTAAAGTTTAAACTCTTTTAATGTGCCTATCAGTTGATATATCTTTTAAGTAATGACTTGGACCTCATCATGATGTCAGAAGTAAAAATCAAAGAAGGGGAGAGATTGGAAGATTTCGAGGTTAAAGGATATAGACAAGAAGCTCACCTGAGATCTGATCATGAAGAGGGTGGGATAATAGTCTGGATTAAATCCAATAAAGGCCTTAACATGGAAGTATGGGAAAGTTTGTCATCATCTGAGACAGTATGGTTGAAGTTTGTTCCAGGTTTCCAAAAGTTTGCGATCTGTCAAGTCTATTTACGAACCAACAAAGGCAAAGATCATATACACTATTCTGATAATAAGAAACTCCTAGAGCAGCTCAGAGAAGAGGTTCAATGGTTTGAGGCCAGAGATTTTGGAGTTGTTATTCTGGGGGATTTTAATGCTCATACTGGGAATGAACCTGTACTGGGATTCAAGTCTCACACACATGATGTAAACAATAATGGGGCCCTCTTGATAAATTTCTGCAAGGAGATGAACCTGAGTTGTTTAAATACTATACCTTGGATTAACCTGATTTCAGAAACACCAACTTTTAGAAGAGATTTTGGCCATGGTTTAATTGAATCTATCATAGACTATGGTTTAGTTTCTCAGAATCTTCTGCCTAGCATTGAGATTTTTGAGGTTCAGGCAGACAAAGGTTTGGAAATGGATTCTGATCATGCTACAATGTTCTTGAAGATTAGAGTAAAGTTTAGAAAAGTGGAGCAGGTCCAAACAGCACATAACAATCAGCTTAGAAGGATAAGGAAATGGGATTGCTACAAGAGAGTCTTGGATAAACAGATGCAGAGTCAGGGGGGTTTTGAGGGACTATCATCAGATGAACAGGAAAGGTGGTTGAAAGGCAGAATGCGAGCTGCGGGCATGTCCTTAACTTCCCCAATCAATAATGCAGGAATAAAGAAAAGGCGGTTGCCAAAGGATTTAGAGGTGTTGAATAAAAATGTCAGGGTAGCCAGGAGAATCTATAATTCACTAGACAGAAGATTGAGATCATCTGAAGAAAACTCAGTCCTATGGAAACAGTGGCAAGATTTAAGAAAAAGGTTCAAAGCCAAATTTTACATAAACCAACTAAGAGTCAGGCGTAAAACTAGGGCTCTCCTACGAGCTAGGGGACCCAAGGCTCAAAAGCTCTTCTGGAATTTAGTAGCAGGGAACAACAAAAGGAAAATAGGAATAGATATACTGGAGGAGAATGGAACAGTCTATACAGAACCAGAAGACAAAATAATAATTGTGGAAAAGTTTTTTGTTAAAAAATTCAAGGCTTCTGAATCCAAACCTAATCCTCTTGAAGAGCCTAATGATGATGAGGAGACAACCTCTAGACTAGGTAAACCTTCCAGAGTGCTTAATCATAAAGATGCACATGAAATTTGGAAACCCATCACATTTCTTGAGCTTGAGAGCAATATGAAAGAGTTGGATGAATCTAAAGCGGAAGGGAATGATGGGATCACCAATGCCATGATAAAGAACCTGCCAGATAATGCAAAGTTAAAACTAATGGAGATTTACAACAATATCCTTCTCTCAGGCTGCGTTCCAGAGGATTGGAAGGCTGGGGAAGTTATTCTAGTTCTCAAGAAAAATCCTCCCTCTGACATTGAAAACTACAGGCCCATTACCTTAATTTCATGCATTAGCAAGCTAATGACTAAAATTATGGCTAAGAGGATTTCAGCCGCAGTTGAATCCTCTGGAATTTTAGGCCCTGAGCAGCAGGGTTTCAGGAAAGGCAGGAAGTGTGAGGACAACATATTTATTCTTAATTCACTGCTTGCAAAAAGAGAAAAGAAAAAGTTAGTATCCCACTTAATATTTCTAGACTTAAAGGAAGCTTATGATAGGGTGGATAGGCCCTCTCTATATAAGAAACTCAGTCAAATGAACTTCCCTAAATCATTTATAGATCTCCTTCAGTCATATTACAGTAATGATTATATTTCATCTGCGTCAGCGGGGAGATCAACAGGCAAGCTCTACTTGACAAGAGGGTTACGTCAGGGATGCAATCTTTCTGCAATTCTGTTTGTGCTTTATATGTCTGAGCTTGGGAACAGACTTAGAAGAGCTGGAGTGGGGATTGAGTTGACCGAGAACTTATTACTCAGTTTTTTAAAGTTTGCAGACGACATTCTGCTCCTCTCAGGGTTGTGGTCAGAGATGATGTTTCTAGTCTGCATTGTGGAGAAATGGTGTGTTGACTTTAAAATGGTTATCTCTGTAATAAAAACCAAGGTAGTGACTCCCACAAATGTTTATCCCTGGAAGATTATGAATCTACTCACAAATGCTTATGAAGATGTTGAAAAACTTGAGCAGTTCAAGTACCTTGGGTTACTGCAAAAGTTTGGAGCAAATGCAACCATCTCCTGTAAAGCCATAAACAAACTTGAAAAAGCTATCATGTACAAGAGGAACATCTTAAGAATTAAAAGACTAATTCCAGATAGAGTAGATGTGTATCTAGCCATGTGGAAGAACATTGCCCTTCCCAGTATCCTATATGGCCTAGAAGCCATCCCTTTTGACAGGATCCAGGAGGAAAAATTAGAGCAAATCCAGATCTCTCTGGGTAAATGCATTCTTGGTGTTCGGGATTCAACTGCTAATGTTGTCGTATATTCAGAGTTAGGCTTAAAACCAGTTTCTCTCCTTATTACAGAAAGGAAGATTAGGTTTGTGCTGACAATTTTGGGAAACAGTTACAAAGGCAGTGAGCTGGTGAAACTTATCATGAATGAGCACCTGTCAGAGCAGAACTCTCCTTTCTACACAGATCTGGGAAGAAGATTGAACCCAATAAATTTGAAGCCTGAAAACTTCTCCAAATCTTCAGTGATCTTTTTGCTGAAGAAGGAAGTTGAGATGATCAAAAACCAAATTGCAGGTCTGAAATGCTTAAATGCCCTCCCTCTCCCAAAAGTATGGTGGCGCAAGCAGTTCTATATCAAGGATGAGACTTGGTCAAGGATATTGACAGAATTCCGCTGCGGTAATGCAAGGCTTGGGAACAGGGACAACAGCTTGACTGAAGTAGCAGTACACAATGGGCAAGGTCGAGTTGTAAATTGCCCTCTGTGCCTCTTAGGTCCGAACAATGAGTCTCACCTTCTTATTGGTTGCCCAGCTATGGGCCAAATTAGAAAATCTTTGTTGGTTTCTGATAAGGTCTCCCTGGATTTGTGGATTACAACAAACCGAAGGCATAATCTTAGTAACACTGACCTAGCAAAAGTGTTCCTTGGAGAAGAAGGGGACTTGAAACTTGGGGATTTTGTGTCCAGAGGATACCTGTTATTAGACCTTCGAGTCATTTCTAATGAAAATATATGAACGCCTAGATCTGTAGTTGATGATGAAGACCCCGAATAGAGGTAAGAAATGTCACCCCCTTTTTCCTTTTTTCTAGGAATTTCAGATATAAATCCATATCCCAATTCTATAACACTCCTTACTAATCACATATTCATTTCCAATAGTCATTGAAAAAATATTAATGTTTATCCGATTTTTTAAAAAAAATGCCAACCAGGCATTATGAGGACATAATGAAGCTGGTGGACTGCTTTTGTAGCCGCTTAACACTGGGCTACACTGTTGTAGTTTACAGTGACAAGAAGTAGGGACATAAAATAGATTCAATACCTATTTTGTGACCAATTTCGAAGAGCCAGCCTAAATTTGTCTTATGTCTTATTACTAAAACCAAAAAAAAAACCGGGATAAAGATTTTACAGAAGAGTTTGCTAAATAAAATGTGGATTACTCTGACGAGAGAGAGAAACTAATGACGTCATATCATATTGAATAATCTGTTCTAAAATCTATCGTTTAAAAAAACATATTTTCAAAACCATTTCCTTCATTTGTCTATATTGAAACCCTTTAGGGGTAAGGTAACAGAGAAAATCTGTGAACAAGACACTATTCCATCCATTAATCAGGTCTTCAATAAAACTTTTAAAAAATTCAAATTCTTTTATGAAGTTTAAAAATAATAATGTTAAAGGTGTTTTTCCTGAAGTAAGAACTACTGCAACAATTATGACTATTACAACTACAGTTAATACAGCTACAGCACTGAACCACTGAAAAAAATGCGTTTTCATTATCATTTAATTAAAAAGTAAGAAATAATCTTCCAAAGTAAAAACCCAGAATTCATCAAAACCAAGCTTATTCTTATCATTATTAAAATATCAAAATTCTCTAATATGGATTAAAAAAAAATATATTTAACTTTAGTATTATTCTAATTAAACGCGAATATCACAAGAGCATTTAAAAAAGATTTTTTAATATTTCACAACAAAATCGTCATAATTAGTAAAACACAATTATGTTATAATAAGTCAATAATATCCGGTATCCCTTACCACAATTCTGATTTTTTTGTCATTCTTGGTGATATTATCTATGAACCCAACCCGCGTCTCAGTCTCATCAATGACATCAATAGACTGGGTTGAATCGGATTTCATTCTCTCTGAAACATGCTAGTTTTAATGACGGATGTTAAATCTACTGAACAAAGGATTATCAAATTTTTCATCCTATTTCCGTGTAATGGCAATATATAATAAATATAACATGCGAGAAGTACATTACTAAATTACAATGGTAAATTTAAACTTATTTTAAAAATGAACTAACCCTACCTATAGACGCAGCTAAATTATGCATTCTAATATTATATATTAATTAATAACATTTTTTCTTCTAACGAAGAAATTTATGTTGTATTATTTTTCATTGATGTCAAACTTTAACAACATAATTCTTAAAGTTTTTTCTTAATATTCCTCAACTTGCCAAAAATCATTTTACAAAAAATAATCACGTTTTAGGTATCACGACATACAAAACAAGTTGGTTTGACGTAAAACCGCCAGATTGCAGTAAACCTCGGTTCGCAGATACAGCAGTTAAAATTAAAATATAAGAATTTAGATAAAGACTTAAAATTAGTACGGAAATAAATGGAATCAACATAAATTTTAAGTGGTATTAATAACAGAAGGAATTACATAATCGTTAATATAATAAAAATAAATTCAAATCATCACTGAAGAATGTAACATTATAGATCATTAAAACAACAGAGGGGCAAGGACAAGTTGCACATGAACTATTAAACAGCACAATTAAAAAACAAGTGCTTAATATAATCTGAAGATTCGGCCACAGCTCCCATATCCTAAAGAATATATCGAAGCTTTGAAAGAAAAATCCAATGCACGAAAAAAACAAGAATATCTTCCATGAACGTTAAGATAAACGGATTCCAAAGAAGAAAAACAGCTACCACAGGCAAAAAACAGCTTTCAGGGCAAATACACCGCTTTGGGAAGGGAGAAACAGACACCTTGGAGAAAAGATAGCTTATAGGATTTTGTGGATTTGAAACCGCTTCCAGAATAAAAACACAGCTGCTCGACGGGGAAAAAGCTTAACTGGATGCAAAACAGCTTCAGTCTCAGGAAACAGCTTCTCATAAAACAGCTTCAAGTGATGAAAAAGAGCTTCCAGATTCGACTTTCCGGTGGATAAAGAATAGTAGAGAGAACTTGAACTGCTTGGCCTTCTGTAATATTATGCTGCAGAACAGTTGAGTGATACATGAGGGTGGTGGTGTTGAGACAGCATTGGGTGGGGGAGTGGGGGTGCTTGGAATGATTTTCCTCTCTTGGTTTCTTGAGATCAACTCAGTTTAGATAAAAACTTCATCGCAACGGTCTGAAAATAAGAATTTAGTATTAAAATTCACTGTGTACTGTGCCGAATATAAAGCTCAGGACAAAATATAATATAAAAAGGCTCGAACCTTCCTGATAAAGAGAAAACTTCTGTCTAAAAACTTTACAACACTGTGAACCAAAATGATAGTGTTATAATTAGTTATTACAATTCAGTTCTTACGGACATCAAATCTTTCAAAACAAAAAAAAAGGAAGAAATTTAAACGTTCGCACTCAGATCTACAAAGTACAGAATTAAAAAAAGTTGGAACAAATAACTTTGTTTGTAATTTATGTAAAAGAAATAGAGGGCGATAATCTTACCGTGCAACATTAAATAGTAAAAAATACATTATTTATCAAAGAGAGGTTTGGAATTCTAAGAGTTAATTATCAAAAAAATTATTATTTTCTCCCCGATATTGAATACTCTGATGCTCAATGAATAACCCCTAGATATCTAACCTGTAATGTAAAACAAGATCTGACATTGATTTCCAGATAAAATGTTTCACAGTTCTCAAATCCAGGTTTGGATCCAGAACCTAAAACATAAAAAAATGTAAATTACATAAAAAATGTAAAATATGTAAAAAATGTAAAATATGTAACAAATGTAAAATATGTAAAAAATGTAAAAAATGTAAAAATGTAAAATATATAAAAAATGTAAAAATGTAAAATATATAAAAAATGTAAAAAATGTAAAAAATGTAAAAAATGTAAAAAGTGTAAAAAGTAAAAATGTAAAAAATATAAAAAATGTAAAATGTAAAAAACGTAAAAAACGTATTTTTTTATAAAACGTAAAAATAACAACAAATATAAAAAATTTAAACAAATGTAAACAAATGTAAACAAATGTAAACAAATGTAAACAAATGTAAACAAATGTAAACAAATGTAAACAAATATAAACAAATGTAAACAAATGTAAACAAATGTAAACAAATGTAAACAAATGTAAACAAATGTAAACAGCTGCAAACTAAATTTTAGCACTTGTACACAAATGTAAACTAATGCAAACAAATGTAAAATAACGCAAACAAATGTAAACTAATGCAAACAAATGTACACAACTGTAAACAAATGCAAACAAATGTAAAACATGTAAACAAATGTAAACGTAAAAAATTTAAACAAATGCAGACAAATGTAAACAAATGTAAACTAGTAAACAAATGTTAAAAAATGGAAAAATGTTTAAAAATGTAAACTGTATCTAAAAAACGTAAATAAGTGTAAATAAACGATACAAATGTAGACAACTGTAAACTATGTACAAACTTTTGACATTTAATTAATGACATTCCTGTAATTTCTGCAGTAATTAATTTACTATCAACAGCACAACCATCTGTCTACTTAATGTTCATCATATACCATTACCAACTCTTTTTCCTGTTCCCAATCTACTACTGCCGTACCACCGCCACTCCAATTACCTGGTCATTGCAGAGCAGTTCAACTCTTTCCTCTGCTTGACTATTTGACTCTTCCCGGTCTTTTCGTTCTCCTAATCAAAAATATTTTAATCTTTATGGTCCAGGTGACCCTCTTTATCCCACCCCACCCCCCCAAGGCCTTAAATTTAACTCCCTGCTAACCTGTCGGAGTACCCCCGCCACTCCCTGATTCACTCCCTCCGTTCATCACTTTGTCGTACACATGCTCTATCACCTAGGCACAATATTTATTAAATAAATATATAATTATAAGATCTGAAAGGGAACCCGACATGGAACCCGCAGACCGCCCTCAGGGTGCAGAGCTTTTATTTGAAATCATGGGAGAATGAAACAATTTTTAATGAATATAAAAATTGTTTTTAAACTGTAAATTCAGCACATTTGTCTCCTTGGATATCTTGAGGTATCATTTTTAGTACCCAAGTAAGTTAAAATCCTAAGTAATATCAATGTAAGTTTTTTCAGATAATATTCCAACCATGGCCGGCTTAGGATATTTAATTAAATCAATGTTATTCACTCTTCAGTTCAAGCTTTGAGAAGTGTGATAGCTGAGTTCCATTAACAGGTCTGGTGTGGGAGGTGTGGACACTGTAAACGCCCTTGCGCCGGGCAAACTGAAGAGCAGTTGTTCAATCTAGTCTACATAGTTCAACTACGTCTCTCTATTGGTTCCTGTCCAATCTATCTGGTTAAGTACACTGTACAGTTGGCACATTGATTCAACATTTTATTTTAAAATATTAATAATTATTATTAATTCTTATCACGCTTAGAAAATAACCTTTTGCTAAAGAAGACCATCCAAACGGTTTTATTGTTTCAATCTTTGTTTATTTGTAGTTTTTAGGATTTAAAGTAGTTTGCGCTTATTAAACAAACCCCATTACAGTTTATTTATCATGAATAATATATTATAAGGTTTTAAACCGTTCTCTCTAAATTATAAAAATCCTACCTTTCTGATCTGTAGGAAGTCGTTTGCAATCAACCGTTCTCTCTTGAATGTTTTATATCCCAGGGTAGAGTGGGGTAATACGAAGAATGTAACCTGGAACAATCATCTCAATTTACTTCAAGATTGATGTCGACGCTCCGAAGTGTATCTATAGGTTCATTAATACGTTCTTAGCTCACCTATTCAGAAAGTTGTATCCACATCCCCACCCTATCCCAACCTACTTTTCCCCTAATTAACCCCCCCCCCCCCTATTTCTCGATTCTTAAGATCGCAACATTACACAGCAGTTGATTTAATCAATTGGAACGCAAATTAGTGTACAAAATAATAATTTTTTAGTATTATTCGCGAATTTTTTAGCTACAAATTACAAAAAAGCATTTAATTGAACAATTAAGATATCCATTTAAGGAATTTATCAAAATTCTCTTCGTCCCTGTTTATATAATACGCACCTTGATGAACTTTGGCAGTTTCTTCTCGACGACGATATCCACAACCCAGGCCGGGACGGTTTCATTGAGGAGAACTCCTTCCGTTTCTCCACCAGCATCCCGGGCTAGTAATCTGATACAGGATGTGGGTTCAATTTGGATGAGTTTATTTCTCCGATCAAACATTACAATAACAAAATCTGCATCTGCACAAGTAATAAGTAAAGTATACCTGTATAGAGTTCTGCCGCCAACCTCACTAAAGATGACCGGCGTGTGTCCTGGAACCTGGAAATATTCGTTCCCGTTTCCTGTCCGGGATCCGTTTGCACCCTGAAATATGAAAACTGTCAAACCAGTAATCTAGGTTTTTGAAAATATTTTTGTATATTTTAGATGTATTAATTTGAAGGTTTCTGCACCTGCTCCATGTCACTTTCGTCCTCTGTGTTGTAAGGCCTGGGCCAGTACTCTAATAGAGCCTGGAGCAACAAACCACCGTAGTTCACCTTCTGCTCCAGACTCTCATCCGGAGCCAACCCCGTCTCTCTTAATTAAATTTAAAAAAATAATCAACATGTTTAAAAATAACCAAAATGTCTTGACACAATAAAAAAATTAATATAAAAAAATTGTGAGATGTATTATTTTAAGAATTGAGAGATATTTTTTTTACATTTTACTTTCGTTTCACAGAATGTAACTGTTGATTATTAAATTGGATGCAAGTACTCTGGGTCAACTTAATACCTGGCGGATACCCAGGCGGAGAGGCAATCGTTCTCGTCCTGCCCAAGGTGGATCGTTAGCATCCCTGTCTTGAGGTCCACCGTGAACCAGTTCGGGACAAACACCGTCTGCTGTCTCTCCTTCACTGCCTCCTCGAAGTCAACCTTACCCAATTCCTCCATCTTACAAGCCTGAGTTGGAAATAAATAAACACCGGGGTCAACTATTGGCTCAAGCTCATATTGAAAATTATTAAATTATGCGCATTTTGAGCCACCTCATAGCATGAAGAAGTCGAGTTTTGTTGTAACCAATGATCTAATTAAAATACTTAAACTATATAAAAATGCAATATGCGGCTAAACTTGGCAAAGTACATCAGTTTATGTGGATTTTCTATTAAAATGAAGTACGATTATATCGTTTCATTGATATAATATTGATATATGATAAAAAATATGCGTATACTTTTTCCATACTGCAATCTTTGACGCATTGGTCGTCGGTCGTCGTTACATTACAAATTTTTTGGGGACCAGTGAAGATCATACTATTGATTGATTGCTTTGTAAATTAATTGATAACTTTATCAAAAAATAATTTACCTTTAAAACGTCGTAAACTGCAATATTTTCCTCAGTATCCTTGGTAACTATCCTTCTCTTATCATTGAGTACAGTGTAGGTTTTTATACTTGGTCCTCCTCGGATCGCTATATCATGATCTTTAATAATAGGCTCCGGTCCTTCCTGCGTCTCCGTCCCGGCCAGGATACGATTGGAGAGGGTCCAATGGTTGATCGTACTGTCGCTGGTAGCAACCCACAGACCAGACTTAACATAGGGTTCAAATAAATTGATTTTCATTTCGCATAAAAATTACGATTGAATCAAAATTTTAATTATTGTATTTCTTCATCAGGGGTGTTTTAGGAATTTGTCCAGGGGGGGGGGGGGAGGGCTTATGAGCATGAAATGTAAAACAAAAATTTTGTAGAAAGACATATATTTATTGTTTGTAAATATTTGACCTGGTCCGGGGTCAGAATCATTTTAAGGATTGGTGCAGTTTCCCTGCAGACTAGAGTATGCCGGTCAGCGTGCCGTAGATCGGTCAGGTACAGGTTCTTATCCCGACCAGCACTGAACACCTATACCAGAGGTCATAGAGCACAAATAGAAAATAAGAAAGGGTAGCGTAGATTTCAGCAATATGGATGGAATCATAAAAATGATATTCATTATTTGTCAATGCTAATGTATTTAATGAAATATAATTTGTCGAAACTATTGTTATTGTAATCCGGATCAATTTTGGTCCTACGGATAAAGTAATTTCTTTTAAATATCTTTAAATGTTTAAACAATCAGAACCTACACAATAATCTATGCTATAAGGCCATAAGAGATCGCGACCATACAAGCTTGCTGTGGATATTAAGCTCTGACGAGGCAGATAGCACTATTTCATTCACAAGTTCGGACCTCAAACCAATTTTCTTACCTGGGTAAAAGTATCGTTAGGTTGGAGTGCCCAGACCCCCTCGGAGTGCGGATGATAAGTATAGATACAGCGCTGTTGACCCAAGGACCACAGGCGTACTGTACCGTCACTACTCCCAGACAGACACTGTGTACCATCACGGTTCAACACCAAAGCCTAAAAATATATTTTTTTATTCTGTATTTGTATCGAGTTTTAAAGAATATAAATATTATTCTTAATGGTGTCGTGTCAATTAGACTACTGATCAGCATAGCTAACATTCGTTTAAACTATAAGGCTTATTTGGACTTTAACGTTCATAGAACTAGACCGAATAGTCCAAAAGAACAGAACTTTGTTCAATTGAACTAAAAACTACGCCGAGAGAGTAACCAATAACCATGACAAATAAATTTCTTAGTATTTTTAACAAATGATGCAAACAGGATGTTGTTACAATTTAGTCCAAATAAACACACTAATCTTTAACTTTAAATCGGTGGTTCAAAGTAATTGAGTTTTTGCCACAAACTCAAATTTTATAATCCCTATATCTTTGCAACCAGATTGTGTAAACCGATGATATTTCAAACTTAGACTATTTGATCTAATAGAATTCATAGTTTGAAATGTCAAAGGTCTACGATATCGGGTTGCTAAGATATAATGGGGGGAAACATTTAGAGTTTGTGGCAATAACTCATTTCCTTTGAACCAGCAATTGGTAGTTAAGCGACGTAGCTCAAATTCCTTAAATTTGGTCCAAGGGACACATTCCTAATTCCTACCTTAACGTTATCAGTGTGTCCTTTAAGTTTCATAAGTTTAGCACAGGTTCTAGGATCCCATACTCGTAAAACCTTCTCCGTGGACCCGCTCACAATTACAGTTCCTAAATAAAACACTCAAAATAAAAAATAAAAATTCACGACGCGCAGGACAAATATTAAGAGAGCGCATTTACTCGAAGCTTTTAAGTATAGATTCTAATCAAAATATTCGACGATTTAAAAAAATTGACTTTTATTTTTAAATTGTATAGTTTAAAAAAAGGCCCGTCTTCTTTTGGTTTACCTCAAGACAAAACATAAGAAAATTGGACTTGAGACTAATTAAATAATTGTAAGAGAAACAAAAATGAAATACACTAAAAACATTTTCTAAAGTTTGATAAATATTACCAGACGGATTCATGGCCAGGCTGTAAATAGAATCCTTGTTCCCGTTGAGTGATGATGTTGTGACCGTATTGTTGCTGGCGGTCAGAGCGGTCAGGGTGGTCACATCCCACAAGAAGATTGCTTTGTCTAACCCGGCAGACGCAACCTGCTCCCGGTCCTTGGCGTACGCCAGGGCCTTCACGTAGTCCTTGTGAGTTCTGAAAATTGAAAATTTATAATAAATGTTTTTTCTTAGAAACAATAAAAAAGATTTTGTGGTTTTTCTATTTTTAAATGGATAGGTGCAACTTTCATAGTTGGCCATTGAAGAATCCTTCATCGTCAGCCTGTGGACGGGTTACTGCAATACATATACAACCGAGTTCTATTTTGAATTAAGAATCTGGTAAATTATGAATCCAATGAATCCAAGAAAAATCTTCCCTAAAAACATTCTATGAACTGTCAGGCAAAAGTACCTAAAAGGATGATCCTAGGTTTGGGTTGATACATGAAAAAATAGGATTGTAAGAAAACAAACAGTGTGTTAATTTAAATAGAACAAAAATTAAATGTTTAAAGTAAATTAACATATTAAAAATTTTAAAAAGGTTTAAAACTGAAATTATCATTAGTTAAAGAACGTGGAATATGTTTGCAACCTGATGGATTATCTTTTTTCTAAGTCAACTTTTCTATGGAAATACTCGAAAATGTTATAAATTGAAAAAGACGAAGAAAAACGAATATATCTCGGTAGTGTACACAATTTAAGTTAAATAAAGGTTAGTAAAGCTGGTGGTACTTGTCATTAGAAATTATGTATAAAGCTCATGAAAATTATTACAATTGGATTCAGATAACAGTGGAATTTTCGCCATTTTCATTTCTCTTTTAACTTGAAATGTCATTTAAGATTTTTAATTTGCAATTAAAAGATATTGAACAAGTGCCCTGAACCAGTGAACATTTATATACAAGTGCCCTGAACCAGTTAACATTTATATACAAGTGCCCTGAACCAGTGAACATTTATATACAACAAGTGCCCTAACCCAGTTAACATTTATATACAACAAGTGCCCTGAACAAGTGAACATTTATATACAAGTGCCCTGAACCAGTCAACATTTATATACAAGTACCCTGAACCAGTGAACATTTATATACAAGTGCCCTGAACAAGTGAACATTTATATACAAGTGCCCTGAACCAGTGAACATTTATATACAAGTGCCCTGAACCAGTGAACATTTATATACAACAAGTGCCCTGAACCAGTGAACATTTATATACAACAGTTAAAAAATAAACAAATTGAGTAAAATAAATTGCGCAAAAGGAAGAGGAAAGACATTAATTTCACGGTTTTCTGGTTTTCTCTGTAAGAGGTCTGTTAGCTTTATCACTATTTCTCTACCTTAATGTGGACATACAGAACCCTTTGTGTGCATTCCAAACTTTAACTGTAGTATCAGAGCTAGCAGAGATTATATTCTTCCCACCACAGCAGAGCTGGATATCATTCACCCAGTCTGTGTGGTGCTCCATACTCTTAAATAGTTTAATTTATAATTAAGAAAACGTTAGATCACTTCCAGTCAGGGTGGTATATTTTCAGAATTACCCCCATGGGGAGGGGGGTGGGGGCAGGTTTTTGCATGCTTTTTCATACTTCTAACCCAAAAATTCATTAACTTTCCCCTAAAAACCATTTATTTTCCCAAATTCAGAGAATAAAACTCTATTTTTTTAATACCTTTGGAAACAACGATTTAAAAAGGGTGGGGGCCGGGTGGGGAAATGATTTTTCGAGAAAATATACCCCCTGCAGTTCAATTGTTATATTTTTCAAGAACGTTGGAAAAATTTCAAATATTAACGGTCAAAAATTATTATTTGAATTGTTGAAATAATCTATTAGTTATTCATTTCTAGGACATATTTGTGAATGAAAATTAAAGTTTAGCGTATACATTTCAAAATACTGGAAAGGAAATGGATTTTTAAAGAGAGGAAATAATTTTACATAATTCAATGCTTTTCTGTGGATTAATTGTACCTGGAGATAAGGTTCCTTTGGGTTTGCAACATTCCAGGTTCTGATAATAGAATCCCGCCCTGCGGAGTAGAGACGCTTCAGTACAGGATCATACTGGAGAGAGTTAATCCCGGCTCTGTGACAGTTCTCCTTCTCCTCTCTTAATAATTCAATATTCAGATTTTAATTTTGTAACAGAGAAACAATCTTTTAGGTAATATTTAAACAAAGTACACAATATATGGATGTGCGACGTGGGTGTATATATATATATGTATTTTATCAAAATTATTGCTATTACTATGTAAACTTTTTAAAGGGAATTTATTATTGTAAGGATTCATTTGAGACCTATTAGATGTTTTTATGACGCATTTTTGTTTAGTAAAAGCGCAAATTTGATCTTTAAAATCCTCTTAGATTGTTTATTTTACAGGGATGATTTTGATAACAAGTTTTTTTTTAAATTTAACATTGAATAATTAATTGAAACAATTGTACTTTGCATTATACTTTAAAAACAATTAAATTTCATCTTCCAGATGAGATTAATTTTTTAGAAAAAAATACATTACAACAAAATCTAAAAGTTTTTTTTCAATAGTACAAAATGTAAAATTATGATTTAAATTAAAAGAAATCATTCCTACCTGATCACAAACGAAACCTGAACCTTTCGTCTCCCGGACATATTACTTGCTTGTCTCCAGGTTCTACATTCTTGATTTGCTAGATCTAATTAACATGCTTCTCTGAAAATATATATTAAAAACTTTAATTAAATCCATAAATTACATATTCGAATTGTTCACACACAACCAAGATTTCTATGTCAAAACCAAAAAAACAACCAATATTCATAAACAAGAAAGCATCTTCTAAATATCACAGAAGAATCAAATATTGTAAAATGAAAGATTGTAATTGAAAACGAAAAATTCTTGGCAAATTTTTTTAAAAGTTAAAAGTTTTCTTAAGAATTTTATCAATAAATCATTAAAAATAATGTACTTATTGTAAAGTTATAATAAATTAATAGTTCGACTAGTTTTACACAAATTAAATATTTTTTCATCAAGGGTTGAGCAAGTTATGGCATGAGCAACAAAAAAACTAGGCCAAATGTTCATGATGTACGCATTTATATACTAGAAATAAATATATATTATAATAATTATGCTAAATATATTCTAATCTATTGAAATACTAATTTATTATTAGTTGGAAGACAACCTTTAGAGACACTGATCAGCTAAGGAAAACTCATTGTTTTAATAAATTACACCGCTCTCAATAAAAAAAAAACTTTGAGAGAGTAAAAAACAAAACTACAGAAATTTAATGGAAGCTCCTTTTAATCATCAAAATTGATTGTATCAGGGGGTAACTTTAAAAGTTCTGAAAATCGTGATGAACTGGTTTGATTTCTAAATACTCTGCATTATGGTGTACTTCTCCTTTTTGTCCATCTTCTCCTTCTCTGGACTAGACGTGATGTTGAGCTGGAGAAGGGAGAGAGGGGTAGCTGAGTCCTCGCTCAGGATTGAGGGATAGTATTGCCTGAAAATAAAACAATCTTTATAAATATTTGGTCGGTTGTTTTTCTGTTGGTTTGTATCCGCTAGTCGTCAAAACGACTGAACTGAGAAGGTTCATCACACAGATGACATAAGCGAAAGTTTTAGGCCCGTGAAGATTAATATATTTTATTTATACACATATCCCAAAATAATTGCAGTGTACACAATAAAAACGACAACAAATCACAAACTAATTGGAGTGCTTTACCTGTAAACAAAACACGCGACAACAGATCTCAAATTAATTGCAATGCGCTACCTGTACAATCACGCGACAACAAATCCCAAAATAATTGCAATGCACTACCTGTACACTAAACATGACGCGACAACAAATCCCAAATTTATTGCAATGCGCTACCTGTACACTAAACACGCGACAACAAATCCCAAATTAATTGCAATGCACTACCTGTACACTAAACACGCGACAACAAATCCCAAATTAATTGCAATGCACTACCTGTACAAACACGCGACAACAAATCCCAAATTAATTGCAATGCGCTACCTGTACACTAAACACGCGACAACAAATCCCAAAATAATTGCAATGCGCTACCTGTACACTAAACACGCGACAACAAATCCCAAAATAATTGCAATGCGCTACCTGTACACTAAACACGCGACAACAAATCCCAAAATAATTGCAATGCGCTACCTGTACACTAAACACGCGACAACAAATCCCAAAATACTCCCAACGACAACATCTTGCCAATGATGATGATAGTCTGCAGTTCTAAAAAAAAATATTTATAAAAATTAAAAGCCTAATTCTTCACAAAATCAAATCAAATCAGATTCCTTCATCATCATATTTCCGCACTGCAGTACTAACTGGTATTTTAATGTCCATTCTTTAACCGTTATTTTTGATGGACTTAGCTTTGATTTCCTTGAAACGATAGTTGACTACCGACTACTCGTTATTTTCTTACTTATATCAGATCTTGAGTAAGGTCTTTAATCTTTATATGTTAGCTTGTAAAGTATTGACGTTTCTTCACTAATTTCTTAATCCAATCATTTATTTAATTTTCAAAAAACCACATTTTTTTTACCAACCTTGACATAGCAATAGAAAGTGGAGCTAGGAGTAGTCCTAGAGATACAACTAGTTTCCAGCTTCCGGTTTCATGTCTAAATATTAGAAAATAATCGGAAATGTTTCTAACTTTCATCAAATGTTCTTTACCTATGATAAAATGATCTCAACCTATGATAAAATCTTCTCTACCTGTGATAAAATCTTCTCTACCTGTGATGAATATGCTCTACCTGTGATGAATATTCTCTACCTGTGATGAATATTCTCTACCTATGATAAAATGATCTCAACCTATGATAAAATCTTCTCTACCTGTGATGAATATTCTCTACCTGTGATGAATATTCTCTACCTGTGATGAAATGTTCTCTACCTGTGATAAAAAATTCACTATCTAGGATGAAATCTTCTCAACCTATGATGAAATCTTCTCTACCTGTGATGAATAAATCTACCTGTAATGAATTTTCTCTACCTGTGATGAATATTCTCTACCTGTGATGAATATTCTCTACCTGTGATGAATATTCTCTACCTGTGATGAAATGTTCTCTACCTATAATAAAAAATTCTAGGATGAAATGTTCTCAACCTATGATGAAATCTTCTCTACCTGTGATGAATATTCTCTACCTGTGATGAATATTCTCTACCTGTGATGAATATTCTCTACCTGTGATGAATATTCTCTACCTGTGATAAAATGTTCTCTACCTATGATGAAAAATTTACTATCTAGGATGAAATGTTCTCAACCTATGATGAAATGTTCTCTACCTATGATGAAATGTTCTCTACCTATGATGAAATGTTCTCTACCTATGATGAAATGTTCTCTACCTATGATGAAATGTTCTCTATCTATGATGAAATGTTCTCTACCTATGACGAAATGTTCTGTATCTATGATGAAATGTTCTCTACCTATGATGAAATGTACTCTATCTATGATAAAATGTTCTCAACCTATATTTAAATGTTCACTACCTATGATGAAATGTTCTCTACCTACGTTAAATGTTCTCTATCTATGATAAAATGTTCTCTACCTATGATGAAATGTTCTCTACCTATGATGAAATGTTCTCTGCCTATGATGAAATGTTCTCAACCTACGATGAAATGTTCTCTACCTGTGATGAAATGTTCTCAACATATGATGAAATGTTCTCTACCTATGATGAAATGTTCTATACCTATGATGAAATGTTCTATACCTGTGATGAAATGTTCTCTACCTATGATGAAATGTTCTCTATCTATGATAAAATGTTCTCAACCTATGATTAAATGTTCTCTACCTATGATTAAATGTTCTCTACCTATGATGAAATGTTCTCTACCTACGTTAAATGTTCTCTACCTATGATAAAATGTTCTCTACCTATGATAAAATGTTCTCTACCTATAATGAAATGTTCTCTACCTATGATGAAATGTTCTCTACCTATGATAAAATGTTCTATACCTGTGATGAAATGTCCCAACTTTGCCTGAGAAGTAAAGAAAGACGAACCCCCAGGCTGCAAATGAGAACGAGCTGTGTCCACTAGGGAAGGATTTTCTTCCCTCAGCGATAATTTTAGGATTTCCGCTACATTCTTAAATAGAACTTCATTCATTTTCACTGAATTAAAAGGAGTTAATTTTTAAAAACTAAGCACATTTACACAAAAGTACAGAAGATATGTTGTAATAAAAAAATATTTGAATTCTTCAATGAGATTTCTCAATAATGGTTTAACTTTTTTTTCCAGTGAAATAAATTTAATACTTTAATTTTCAGATTTTCAAAGTAAATTAAAACTGAAAAAGTTCGTTTTTTCGAATGCCAACGGATAAAAACATTTCTAAGAATGTGTTGGTTTTTTAACTATATTTTATTGATTTTAATGATCAATGAATAATTTTTATCATAACCTACCTAAATGATCATAGTTGAAGGCATCTTCCGGAATTTTACCATCAGGCCAACACCGATATACAAAATCAGGACGAAACCTGCATAAAATCTTCATGAATATAGATTTTCAGAAGCCCTGTGTACCCCTTGACATGCCCCTAGCCAACCTGGCCCCTTAAAACTGACATGTATATTTTTTCTTATCAATTGTCAATTTTCAGCACACTCACGTGCACCAAAAGACGTTTCAAGGTTTTGTAGATTAATTTCTGATGACGAATATTGTACAAAAGAAATAATGGCTTACAAGTCATTAAAGGTAATAAAAATATGCAAGTTTAAACCATATTTTCTTTTTTTCTTACCCAAAGTTATGGATATCCCCCCCCCCTCCTTGTGTTGCAAAAACCTACGTTTAAAATCTTGTAATTAAAAAACAAACCTTCCAACACACAGTTTAATAGTATTAGTGATCACACCGTTCAACGGGATTATCAAGGTCGCCGCCAACATTGCTGCGCGTAGGTCAACCCGACATCGGCGGTAACTGAAGCAGGTTAAGACGGCCATCAACGGGACAATCGTCACCATCTTCCACAGCACATGACCAGGGAAGTAGGAAGCTGTCTTGGGATTTCGATACAGCCAGATTTCTTCAGGTTGAATTTTTCTCACGAACGGATCCCGCAGCTCCAGGTCCATGAAGAGTAGGAGAAGGATAACTCTAATAGCAGCTTCTCCGATATCATGATATTTCCATTTACTTCTTCTATTTCCTCCGACAGAAACCATATTTATAAATATATTCTTTAAACACTAGAAATTTTCAGTTTCAAGCTATTTTGATTGGTTCACTTCATTTTGTCCTGCAATTACAGATATTAAGATTAAATAGGTAATGGGACACTTTCGGGGGAAAATAAAGGACGGGGGGGGGCAGATATACGACATACTTTCTGACCTAGCAGATAAAAAAAAACAATGAAAAATCCCTCCAGGCACTCTAAGTGAAATGATAAAGTTTTTTTTGGTAATTTCCTAATAAACGGTTATCGGACCCCCCTCCCACCCCCCTCCTATCAATTTTGTACATGGATCTCATATGTAACACATGGATATAATTGGTCATGTGGCCGCAGGGCCCGGCCCCCTAGCCTGCCTAAGCCGCGGCGCTCGGCTCCCTAACTTGTCCTAACCGCAGCACTCGGCCCCCTAGGCTGTCCTAGCCTTAGCGCTCGGCCCCCCTAGCCTGTCCTAGCCTTAGCGCTCGGCCCCCTACCCTGTCCTAGACACAGCACTAGGCCAATAAATTGTGTTAACCTAACCTGACCCTAAAATAATATTAAAAAAAATAATATTTATGCTGAAGAATAAGTGCTCATGTACAAAATTGATAGGAGGGGGGCAGGGGTGGTCCAAAAATCATATACTAGGACGGACCCAAAATAATTTGTACTTAGTATCTTAGTACTTTATATCGTAAGAAAATCAAAATCTAAAACATTAGCCTACAAATCATATTATAAACACAGGCATAAGATCGTTGGAATGTCAATAAATTGTAAAAACAAACTTATGGTGTAAAAAAGAAAGATAGAAACCTGTTTTATAGGTTACGTTTACTTCAGTTAGTTACCGTACGTAAAATCATTTAACCATCAAGTTTAAATAGACGTTTACGAATTTATCACAAAATATTTAATTTTTTTATTTCAAATTAAATAATAAAAAGTTTTAAAAATTACGTCAATTTAGGTTAAACAATAAAAATTTGGCTCAACCAATTAGTATTTTTTTGATGTTTGGATTGTGCGTGGCATTCACGCCCGACAAATATGACATTGACTTCCCAGGAGGGCCCTTTTATGATGTAACGACAAAAAAGACAATAAACTTCGACCAAGGGTCCTGATTTGGTGGTGTATTTTTCGACCTACACATATCCGCCATACTCCACTTCTGACCTACGCCAAATCCGCTATACTACACATCCGACCTACTAGCACGTGGTATTACAGCTGCTATATGGACTTGTGGCCGTGGCGCCCGGCCCCCTAGCCTGTCCTAGCCGCAGCGCTCGGCCCAGCTAGCCTGTCTTAGCCGCAGCGCTCGGCCCAGAAATTGCCTTAACCTAACCTATCCCTCAAATAATACTAAAATAAACAGCTGCACTGGCGTAGGTCCGATATTGCAGTAGGTCGGAAAGTTAGTAGGTCAGAAGTTCAGTAGGGGGGATGTTGCGTATAGACGATGTAACATACCCCTGATTCTACTGATACAACGACGACATTTTCATTTTATCAGCTGGGAGCGCGAGAAGTTAGTTTGGAAACAATTCCATGTGCGGAGTGCGCGTCATTACAGTCGAGAATTGTGACATCTGAAAACACTTAAACAAATTTTATCAATTACCTAATTGTTAAATAACTAAATTTAAAATTTACAGATTTGAATATTTTTAAAATGTCGAGTAAGAAAGGAAAGAGGAAGATGGTGGAGGAGAAGAACGAGGTTGAGGAAATTGAGAAGGTTGGGAAAATTGCAGAATCAGAGGATGAAGCTCTTGGAGATCTTGATTTAGACAGGTTGGCCATTGAACTATACTGCTTTGATGAGAACAAAAATGTTTCGTATGCAACAAGTTATTTTAAGTTATTTTTCGTAACTTCGTTTTATTTATATATTATTAAATATTTCGGCTTTATCAGGGTTTTGGGGGGCCAAAAATCGTTCTATAGGAATATACCCATTATTATTCATACATTTCTCATGGTCATAGCTTACCGTTTGGCCGTAGCGTCCGGCCCCTTTGCCTGTCCCAGCCTCAGCGCTTGGTCCAGAAATTCATTTCATGCATATTTAATGTAATAAAAGGAGAGGGGGGGGGGTATCTTGAAATAAAGCGCGCCGGTAAACATTTTGTATTCTAGATCTGATGATGATAAGGACAGCGACGATTCTGATTCTAGTGAATATTCTGAACTCGAAGAAGATAGTGAAGAGGAGGGGGAGGAAGAAGAGGTTGATGATGACAATGTTGACGATGACAAAAGTGATGGCGATGATGAAAGTGACAAAGAAGATAAAAATACCGAATCAAGCGCCAATAAAAGTGATCTAATAGTGAAAAAAAAGAAATCCCGCCGAGATTTTCTTTTAAATTTACAATCTGTATCTGGGGGTGGGGAGGGTTCAAGCAAAGGAGAGGGTGGGGAAGGTATCCAACCTATTGATGAATATGCGTATGATAGCTCTGATGAAGAAGATGTCAGGTATAAAGAACATGTTTTTCGTAACGAAATGGATTTTACAAAATTATATAAACAAGAAAAATTACACTTATAAACATTTTTCTTTTTTAAATTATAAAAATAGTTGGTATTGGAACGAACTGCTTTTTAGATTATACACTCACGGAACATATGTTTTCAACATTAATTGTGTAAAATTTTAATAGGAGGCCTAAATCTATCGTAAAAGTTGTGCTTTGATATTCATATATGACAGATGATGATATGCTGTTCACCTTATTTCAAACTATTCGTTGTTTTCTATTTATGAGATTGAAGAAACATTTGGTAATTTAGACCGAAAAGGGGTATATATTTTGGGAAATACCCCCCCATGTTTTCTTATGCTTTTGGGGTAAAAGTTTCCCCGCCCTTCCTCAACTTAGCTAATGAAACCGTAAAAATAGATGATTTTTGAAGAAAATATTCACACCTGGAAACATTATCAATCTTCAAAACTAGCTTTATAAGCCATGTCTTAATGCAAATTATCCTTGTTCGATGTAAAAATCAGGAAACCTATCAGGTTATTTGGAATCTATGAATTAAGTTGTTCAGAAAGAAATGGTTGTTTCTAAGCGAAATGACAGCTTTGACAGGCTTATGTATGCTATACAGTTCAACCCTGGGTAAATTCAATTATCCTTAGGAATATCTGTAAACACAGGTGTATATTTTCTTTTAACATCATTTCTCCAGAATTTAGTTATGTTAGGGCAGGTTGCCATAAAAATATTTAGGGTTTATTTGTGTTCGATAAATAACATTTGGGTGAAAATACGAAAAAGGACGAAATAATTAGCATTATTATATTCAAAATTCAAAAATCATTCCTCCTTGTTTGTAAATCAAAGCAGGTCTGAAATGTATTTTCGAATAAAAAAAATATTTTTAAGATTAACTTTATTCCAGGAACACTATTGGAAATATCCCGACCAACTGGTACGATGAATATCCGCATATTGGATATGATCTTGACGGTAAACCTATTCGTAAACCTAAACGCGGAGATGAACTTGAACTGTTCCTCAGCAAGATGGAGAACCCGAACCACGGTGTTACGGTCGACGATCCTCTGACAGGCCAAGGTGTTGTGCTCAGGTGGGTCAGAGCTCAAGTTGTAATAAACAATCACGTTCTTTTTGACAAATTCTCAAAATTTAACTTTTTTCTCTTATTCGAATTTTGAACTCTACAAAACTATGATTCAGATTGTGTTAAAAAAACCTCTTTGGATGCATATTGCATAAAAAATATTCATGATTGTAAAGGTTTTGCATAAAACAATATATATGTAACTGAAAATAGTTATATCTATTATATTGCGTCTGCTGACTTTTTAATGTTAATTATACTCTTTTCCACTATTTTACAAACTTTTCTTGCACATCAAATGTCTTTTTAGCACATTGTATATTTTCAATTTTAATTGTATTTCAAAAGTTATGAATTTTAACCAATCACAAAGCAAGATATTTTGTTTTCCAGTGAGAAGGATGCTGAGATGGTTAAACGTCTGCAGAACGGCCGTGTTCCACAAGCAGGATATAATCTATACGAAGAGTGGTCGGAGTGGTTCTCCAGTGACGTCATGCAGACTCCGCTCCGAGATATACCGGAGACTA
Organism: Eurytemora carolleeae; assembly: GCF_000591075.1. Lineage (NCBI taxonomy): Eukaryota > Metazoa > Arthropoda > Copepoda > Calanoida > Temoridae > Eurytemora > Eurytemora carolleeae. Next base: position 538,120 of record NW_019396132.1, on the reverse strand, counting down.
AGGCGTCCTTCCTTCCCTCTGTCTGGGAGAAGAAGAAGGTCAGCAAGATGGTTCACGCGATCAAGATGGGTTGGATGAAGCCCCGGCAGGCTAAACCCGAAGAGGATGACTCCAAGAAGTTCTACATGCTGTGGCAGACTGATGATCAGGTTGATGATAATATCCGCAGAATTTTTGATCCGATCCCTGCTCCGAAAATGAAGTTGCCTGGACACGAGGAGTCGTACAACCCTCCTCCGGAATACCTGTTCACGGAGAGGGAGAAGAAGGAGTGGGAGAAGGCGACTGAAGACGGGTTCAGGAGAAAACTCCCGTTCATCCCGCAGAAATATTCTTCTTTGAGGAAGGTTCCCGCATGGACAGATTTCTGCAAGGTTAAAAATTTGTTTTCTTTAATTTTAATATTTAATTTTACCTGTAGATAAAAAAAAAGTTGGTACATTGTAGCCTGTTCCATTTTTTTGAAGACCTCAATCTGTAACAAAGGTTTTGGATCCATAATATTGTCAATCCTGTATGTAGGAGAGATTTGATCGTTGTATGGATCTGTATCTGGCTCCAAGAGCCCGGAGAATGCGATTAACTATCCAACCTGAGGATCTTGTTCCTCAGCTCCCTCGACCTCAGGATCTTCAACCCTTCCCTACAGTGAACAGTATCACCTACACGGTAAATATTGCCATTACATGATGATCATTGATCATTGATCGTCGATCTAGTAATAGCATTGATCATAAATCATCATAAATAATGTTAGTAAATGTTTTGAAATCCGTCAAACATCGTTAGCGATAACATTTTGTTATAATATTTGTGATATTGAGGAAAATTAAAAATTATTTGAATGGAATAATTCTCTCTACTTGACCAAAATACTTATGTTAACAGAGATCTCCCCGGTAGATTTTCCTAGCTCTAATTGAACCTGTTTTTACAAGATATTTGGTTTAATTTTAAAACTGTAAAATTCTGCTCTAGGGTCACAAGAACATGGTTCGGAGTATCAGTGTGGAACCTCAGGGACAATATTTTATCTCAGGCAGCGACGATGGAAGTTGCAAGGTAAAGAAAAAGTATTTTATTAGTTTTTTTTAGTTTTTTATTATAATTTTCTAAATTGTTTTGCGCTTAGATTTATTTTGAAGTTTTAATAAAATTCGAGGGAAAAAATAGGAATTTCGACTTCCCACCTTTTTGTTACTCTTCAACAAGAAAATCATTTATTTTCCCCAATTTTGCATTTTTAATTTCAAAAAGATTACAATTAAAAAACTGAGCGGGGATTGGTCAACTAAATATATCCCCCCTGTATACCTCTTTTTTCTTCAGATTTGGGAGGTGTCTACTGGGCGTTGCTTGAAGACCTGGGAGGTTGGGGGTGTAGTGAAGTGTGTTGCTTGGTGTCCCAACTCAGCACTTACACTCGTAGCTATTGCAGTTGATACCAAGGTACCGTACAATTTTTTTATATTGAATTTTTAATGTTTTGTTTTATTTTCAACTTATCATTGTCTGTTTTATCTTACCTCTCTAACTATCTCTAGGTTTTATTGATAAACACCGGAGTTGGAGATAAACTAGTAAATGATAGAACGACGGAACTTCTCTCCGAGGAACCGGATAATACTGGGTACGTGCCCCCAGTTCGTCTAGCACAGGCGGTTAAATGGATGGGAGGTGGAGAGGAGTATCCGCCAGGAACCCTGGTTGTCATAAATCATTTCAAGCCGGTCAAACAGGTGACCTGGCACGGTAAGGGAGATTATTTTGCAACGGTTCTACCTGAAGGAGCGCAAAGATCAGTGATGATACATCAACTGTCCAAGTGGAGAACGCAGCTACCTTTCTCCAAGTCTAAGGGTCAGGTTCAGAGTGTTCTGTTCCATCCTATCCGACCCTATCTGTTTGTTGCGACCCAGAAGCACGTCAGAGTCTACGATCTAGTTAAACAGGTACAACTTATCCTTGTGATGTATGGCACAATTTTTATTTCAATTTGTTGAAATTAAATTATCACAGGAAGATTTTTTAACTTTAAAGTTTATCGTTTTTCTCAGGAGTTGTCAAAGAAATTGATGTCTGGTGCTAAATGGATATCTTCCATGTCGATCCATCCTGGTGGCGACAATCTTCTCCTTGGAACCTTCGACAAGAAGGTTCAATGGTTCGACCTCGACTTGTCAAGTATGCCTTACCAGACTCTTCGCTATCACACAAACGCAGTTAGAACTGTCGAGTACCACAAGCGGTATCCGCTCTTCGCCTCGGCCGGAGACGATCGGAACATCACGGTGAGCCACGGCATGGTGTACTCCGACCTTTTGCAGAACCCCCTCATTGTTCCCGTGAAGAAGCTCCAGGGGCACACCACCTACGACGATTTCGGTGTAATGAGTTTGCAATGGCATCCATTCCAACCTTGGTTGCTGTCTGCGGGAGCTGACAGTTACATCAAGTTGTGGACGTAAATTTTTTTTATTATTTCAGAAAAAATGTCGTTGGAGGACGTTGATCTAGGAATTTAGATTTATTTCAATGGTTTTTGAGCTTTAAAACGAGTGGTGGGCGTGTTAAAAACATCATAATACAACCTTTAATCTTTTGAAAGAACAGTTTTTATTTATTATTTTCTATCTAATTTCTTTGGATTTGTTTTTTTATCCCTTTAACACAAGTTCTGTAAATTTTGATGGTCCTTCATATACATTTTGTTAGAAATTCTTGTAAAAGATACTTTCATTATGTAAATGACAAAAAGTGAAATATTTGAATTTATATTATGCAGAGTCTCTACTCGACAAAGACGACCTTATTGGAGATTTCAACGAGGTTTTCAGTTCTCCGTACTACCTGGCGCACTCCACACTGTCCTTGAACAAGGCGTATGTCCTGAACGTCGACCTGAATTGTGATGGCACAAAGTACTGTGCATCCTTCTCTAACAGGCACGTGAACGTGTACACGGAGTCCCTCACAACCTTGTGCAAACTTGAACCTCATGAGAAGTCTATTACACAAACATCATTCAGGTATCAGAATCATGGAAACCCATTATTAAGAAATTGATTTGGTTAAAACTACAAATATTCAACACTGACAGGAAACTCATGTTGTGGAAAGGAAAAACGAACAAGCGGCATGCCATACAAAAATAAATTAAAACATATAAAAAGAAGTTCCTGAGAGGAAACCAAAGGTTGTTTTAACCAAGCCCTCTTGTTTGGTGTTTGGTGAATATAAATATTTAACGGAGGATGGTGGGGTGATAGAAAAATATGAAGAAAAAAATACCACCGGTTCAAATGCTGATTTACTGATTCAAATCCTCATGAATCAACTTTGAATCGGCGATTGAATGTTTTAAATGTAGGTACTAAATGTACTATGAAGTCAAGCGACCTAACACAAATTCTTTTAATTTGGTCCCAGGTTTGATAACAAACAGATATTTTGAAATCAATCAAATTCTTAAAATAAAAATTAAAAAAATTCTGGCGTCATAATTCCATAATCCATATTTAGTAAAACTGATCCTCAACTTCTGTTCACTTCGTCCTCCGACTGTACTATTAAACTCTGGGATCTCAGGAATAAATGAAAATCTTATGACAAATTTATGAAAAATATGAATCAAAAAATTAGTTGAAAAAATAGGATGAAAACTGGGATGAAAAAAATAATGAAAAAATGATGAAAAATTAATGAAACATAATAAAAAACTTAATGAAAATCTAAACGAAAAATAAAATGAAATATAAATGAAATAGAATAAAGCTAAACTAACATTTGTTCATCACATTTATTCGGGTGAGACAATTAATAATAAAAATTGAGAAAAGATAAAATATGTATAAATAATTATCTAAAAGTTCTACAAGTTTTCATCTATTTGCATCCCAGGTGCTCAGAAAAAGCAAGTAGAGAATTTAAGGCAGGTTAGGCTGACTACTGTTAAATAATCATTACGGAAATATCTTACTGTTACGCATAATTTCACACCTTATGTTAGATAAAAGTTCAATCACATAATAAAACTTTAATATGCGAAAAGTGCGTCTTTTGCCATTTATTTTTGGTCATATTTAAATGAAGTTTTGCAAATGATTTAGATGATTTAAATTTTTAGCTTTCTAAGAAATCCAAAAGTTTCTTTCTAACATCGTGGATTTAAGAACATTTATTGCAACGATATTTGAAGAAAAAAATCTAGTTGTTTAATAATCAGCTGTTGATATCAGGATACATCTGACCACACTAAACACGAAGGTCCGCCCAGGAACCCGGAGAAACCAATCCTCTGCTTTGATACATCCAGGGACTCCAGGGTTGTCTGTGCTGGTACAGAACAGGTAATTAAGGGTTTTTTGAAAGTTTACAGAAGTATATCTTTTCTAGAATTGAATCAATTTTAGGAGATTCTCGGCTTCATCGTTAAGAATGAATAAATTAGTACGTGTTCCAGTAATACTTTTTTTATTAAAAGTAGAGTAGATAACCCGTATTTAGGTTGGGCAGGATGCATATTGAGTAGATTAACCGTTTTTAGATTGGACAATGGACAGGTCCCATATTGACTAAATAAACCGTGTTTAGGTTGGACAGGACGCATATTGAGTAAATAAACCGTTTTTAGATTGGACAGGACGCATATTGAGTATATAAACCGTTTTTAGATTGGACAACAGAGTCTAAAACTAAAGAATGCGCGAATTTTAAGTTCGAGGTTAAAAGTTCTGTAAAATAATGAATAGCTACTTAAATATTAAACTTTCTCAATTTTAAATTTGAATTTCCCGGGAAAATCTGAACCAATCAGAGAAAAGGATTTACGGAGAATATTACATAACCGTCGCTAATCAGCTGATTACGTAACCGAAAACAAAACATATTTCGAGTTACAACCGTATTTTGGGTTTACATGCAAAAATTAATTAATCTAAAACGAAAAATTTCTTTAACAAGGTTTTCACTTTTAAAAATATCGTAAAGTTGAATGCCACTTTCTCAGCTGAATGATGATTGAATAATAGACAAATGGAAAATGCAGGATTTCAAGATTTTAACCCTGTGTTTAAATTTTAACTCGTCGATTTCGGCGAGTTAAATATTTAACCACAGGGTTAAATATTTAACCTCACGGTTAAAGTTTAGGTTTAAATTAAGTCAGAAGTGGCATTTAACCATGAACTTAAAATTTAAGTCAAAACTGTTCGTTCTTTAGTTTTAGACTCTGGACGCATATTGAGTAAATAAACGTTTTTAGATTGGACAGGACGCATATTGAGTAGATAACACCGTTTTTATGTTGGACAACAGGACGCATATTGAGTAAATAAACCGTGTTTAGGTTGGACAGGACACATATTGAGTAAATAAACCGTATTTAGGTTGGATATTGAGTAAATAAACCGTGTTTAGGTTGGACAGGACGCTTATTGAGTATATAAACCGTGTTTAGGTTGGACAGGACGCATATTGAGTAAATAAACCGTGTTTAGGTTGGACAGGACGCTTATTGAGTATATAAACCGTGTTTAGGTTGGACAGGACGCATATTGAGTCAATAAACCGTATTTAAGTTGGACAGGACGCATATTGAGTATATAAACCGTGTTTAGGTTGGACAGGACGCATATTGAGTATATAAACCGTTTTTAGATTGGACAACAGGACGCATATTGAGTAAATAACCGTTTTTAGATTGGACAGGACGCATATTGAGTAGAAAACACCGTTTTATGTTGGACAACAGGACGCATATTGAGTAAATAAACCGTGTTTAGGTTGGACAGGACACATATTGAGTAAATAAACCGTATTTAGGTTGGACAGGACGCATATTGAGTAGATAAACCGTGTTTAGGTTGGACAGGACGCATATTTAGTAGATAAACCGTGTTTAGGTTGGACAGGACGCATATTGAGTAGATAAACCGTGTTTAGGGTGGACAGGACGCATATTGAGTAAATAAACCTTGTTTAGGTTGGACAGGACACATATTGAGTACATAAACCGTGTTCAGGTTGGACAGGACGCATATTTAGTAGATAAACCGTGTTTAGGTTGGACAGGACGCATATTGAGTAGATAAACCGTGTTTAGGTTGGACAGTACGCATATTGAGTAGATATATCGTGTTTAGGGTGGACAGGGCGCATATTGAGTAAATAAGCCGTGTTTAGGTTGGACAGGACGCTTATCTATTATTCTGGGATATGAGAGCAGGACCTCTGATGGGAGGATACTGGGAGTCACATGAAGACGATATTACGTGTATTAAGTAAGCTAATTTAAAAAATAAAAGAATTCTCTTAGTGACCTCATTTTAACTGACCCTCCATGCACGATTTACAACGATACCATTCAGCCTCTTGGAACAGTGTTAAATTATCATGGTTGCATGTATTGGCTGTGTAGCATAAATCCGTAAGTCACTTTTATAGAGAATTCACGATTAAAAATATTAATTTTTTTCCGCTGTAAAAATAAGGATACTGCATTCATCCTTGAATCGACAAGGGTTTGTAGGGAACGGTTGTGGATCAGGCATGTAACTAGTATATACACATTAAACATGAACGGTGTGTAGGGAACGGTTGTGGATTGGGCATGTAACTAGCATATACACATTAAACATGANTTAGAGGGCGCTTCGCGCCCATCTTCTAAATTAATTGTGAACATGTTCTCTTTGTGTACATCGTAAAACAAAACAAAAATAATTCGCGATTTTCACAAAATTTTTCGTGGATTTTCAAAATTTTCAAAAATTTAATGAAGATCGAATTTTGATGGAGACAAATATTTGAAATTTTGATCATTCATAAACCTTCCCTGTGGTTACGTGAGGTCCCACAAAAAAATTGGGCCCGATCGGTTCAGCCGTTTTGACGTTTATTGGACAGACCGACAAACAAACAGACAGACAAGCCAAATTTATATATAGATTTAAAAAATTATAGGTTAAAAAATTTATAAAATCATAATCATTGAACTGTAAAACATCAGTTATCCATGTTTATTAACTGAAGAGGAGCAATGTACAAATACGTATTATGAAAACCTAAAGACATATAAAAATTACTTTGTATGAAATTTACGAAAATATAAGTATTATTAGGTTTGTATCAAACTTATAAACTCTAAAAAAACTTTTTAAGTAAAGAAAAAACTGACCATGTTTATTAGCTGAAGAGGAGCAATCCGAAACAATTAGTATTAATAAATATGAACAATTGAGAAGCTGTTCTGATTATTGCTTCATAGTTATATATTATATATATGTCAGCTACAGCTGGCCAAACGGCTAGACCGAATGCCACATAATAAAAAGATAAGTTCTGTTGTAATTCTAACATTAAGGGGGGGAAAATTGAAAAAATAATTATAACTGAACACAAATTAGAAGAACGTATTACTAAATGTTAGTTTAGATTTCACCCTGAGAAGAATGACAGTATGGCGAGTGGTTCAACAGATGGTCTTGTAAATGTTTTTGATCTCAACGAGGGAAAGGTAACTCAGTGAACTAAATATTCTAATTTGACATCAAATCTTGGTAGTAAGTATAAGTAAGTAATCATTTATTTATGAAAAATAACAAAAACATACAAAATTAATTGTTCAAGGAGAAAATATTTGAAAACCTCCAAAAATAGAGGTTGTTGGAATATTTTCCCCAATTCTAAAACACTATAAAAATTAGAAATAAAAGGAAAGGAAAGGAATAGATAGAATCTATTGAAATTATTTACTTTGGGAAAATGATTATTCAAGAAGGTTTTAGTTAAAAATTAAGATTTTTTTATGAGCGTCAAATATCTGACAGTGACAAAGAAATCGAACACTTGCCTCAAATCCCGCTATTTTCTTCCAGACAGACTTTTTATATTTAATACACTAATTGTACTAAAGTTACTAGTCAAAGGTTTACACCATTAGGTTAAAAAGATAGGGATTAGAAAGTTTGCGATATAGGAAAGTGTTAATTTGTTTGGAAGTTTCTCCATGAACATGAAGAACCATATTTAAGCAAATAATCCACCGAATATGTAGTTAATAAATACCCTGTCCTCACAAATGATTATACTTTTTCAAAAAATATGTCAAAAATAAGGTTTTACATTTTAAATTTCAAATTGCTGGGTGAGGGAAACTACATTGTGTTATGGAAATGTATCGAAACTGTAAAAAATATCTTTTTCCCCCAAATCAGCTCAAAAAAAAATTGAAATATGTATTTAGGAAGATGATGCTCTACTAACCTGCCATAATACAGAGGATAGTGTATCTAGTTTACACTGGTTTAGTAAAAAAAATAATCTCAGGTTAGATCATTATCCTTGTTAACTATGACTCCAGCTTGCAGTATATACTATCTTTGTTATTATTTTTAGTTTTTGTAAGAGATGGTTTAACTTGGTTAGGAAAAGTTGAACTACTTTTAGCTACATATAAGAAGTAGCTGAACCATCTACCAGTACCTTGTTCATCTTTTTCTTGCTATTCATTCAAACCGAGCTTGGATCTTTGCTATCGAATCCGCTTTAACTCCTTTAATAGATTATATTCAAATGCATTTTCAAAAATTTTACAATTATTTTGTTCAGTTCCAATGTTCACTTTGTGGCTTCAGCTTTATTTTTTGTTGTTAATTCAATTTTATTGATTTTAATTTAAGTTTTTTTTATAAATATTTCGTGCCTCAAACTTTTATCTTTTCTACTATTCCATTCTTAGTTGATTCTTACTAAGCATTGATGACGCTTTAGAGTATTTTAAATTTGCGTATCTAGGTATCTAGGGATAGCTACGCATACTGAGAGTATACAACTCTGGGATACTGATGATTATCAACCATATCAAACTATTGCAAGGTACTTAATGTTCTTAGATAATTTCACCCTATCCCAGGAATCCATGTTTTTAATAGTATACTTTTTTCTCTTAATAATGAACATAAATAATATTTAATAGCTTAGGAACTCAGCTTTTCCTGGAGTTTTTCCTATACAAGTCGACCCACTCAACTTAGAATTTCAAGCTAAGAACATTCCCGTGATTCTCCCGAGTTCCCCCAATCAAAATTTGAGACAAATCGGTCAGGGGTTTATGAGACATAATCAACCATAGATTACTACTAAATATCTATATTCCATTTTTATTAAAATTTGCTTTTTCAAAATGGAACAGTTGTCTATTTCTTTATTTCACAGTTGTTTTTTCATTATTTACTTCACCAAAAAAGAATTCTAAGACGTTTTTTAACATTTTAGTCCATACTTTCTATTCTACAGGAGTGATGTGTGTCATAGTATCCGAAGAACTGTTCCTGAGCACTCCTATATTGTCGGGATGCATGATCAGGAGGAGCAAGGTTTCCTCGTCCTAGCCGGCTCCAGGTACTCCCTAGACCCTTGTCTCCGTCTCACTACCCTCAAGAATAAGAAGCTGAAACCGTGTGGAGATCTGAAGGATGGAAAGGTTGGAGGAGGGATAGTTCGGTGCAGTGCTCAGCTTCCATCCTACTCAGGGTTTATCACGGGATCAGAGGAAAGGATCAGTCCGAAACTGAAACAAATTCGTATTTTGACATGTATTGCCTAAAAGTTAAGTTAATTTGATGTCTGGAAATTGGTATTTTCTATTGCAAGTGGACGAAAAAATGTCCAAAGAGAGATGGGACATTTAAAAGAGGGCCTCTTGGTCCATAGTGCAGATATCTGGAAACAGTATTGGCACCAGTCCATACATCTCGAGTTTTAGCGTCCTAAACACTGATCCTGATTCCATTATCTTTAGTTTCTCATTTTAAATATCGATTTAAATATCACGGCGATAGATAAAATTGAATGGTTGCTGTTCGACAGGTTACCAAGAGATTCTACATTTATTATGTTTTCTAGACGATTTGTAAATATTAAATCCAGTACATTCCCGCGTACACGTGTCGGAGAAGTCACTGATTGTTGGAAATTATTGTCCAAGGTACACTAGAAAATTTTCACAATTTCTGTCCGATGTAAATTCATCCTAATTGATCGTCGGAAAGTTTAAATCTCCAATTGGAATACTATTTTCCCCTGAATTTCTATAAAGTTTGCACACTTCGCTTGTGTTTTCTATTCTCGAGCGCGGAGGCCGGTATACCAATGTTATTGTTTGGTTTCAAATCTAATTCATTTTTGATCAGACGGGTACTGCAATCTTTGCGTGGAGGTCACTTAAAATTACGCTTACAAACTCTTTCAGTTAATCATTTCAATTGAATAAGTTGATGGTTTAAGACTGAACCTTGATCCAGGGCGGTGTAGTTGCAGTCTGGAGAACAGGAGATCAACCTGCAGTTCAACAAATAACAGAAACTTTTAAGATTAAAAATAAAATTTCTAAACGTGATAATCCTTATTAATTTTTTCAAAGTATTTCTTCAGAAATAAAAAATGCCGCATAAAAAGATGTCTACCCCGAAGCGCGGGAAGAAGACGACTAAGAAGGAACCTAAAGTTGAAATACAGGAGGAAAAAGTAGAAGTGGAGGAAGAGGAAGAGACCATGGCTAAGATTGAGCAATATATGGAAGAAACTAACGTAAGTATCAGACCCTCATGGTGGTATTTGACAATCTGTAAATTTTTCGATTCTTTTGTTTTTGACATTCTGCGAATTCTTCGATTCTTTTGTTTTTGACAGTCTGTAAATTCTTCGATTCTTTTGTTTTTAACAATCTGTAAATTCTTCGCTTCTTTTGTTTTTGACAGTCTGTAAATTCTTCGATTCTTTTGTTTTTGACAGTCTGTAAATTCTTCGATTCTTTTGTTTTTGACAATCTGTAAATTCTTTGCTTCTTTTGTTTTTGACAGTCTGTAAATTCTTCGATTTTTGTCTTTGACATTCTGTAAATTCTTCGATTCTTTTGTTTTTGAGGCCTTAAAATGTTAGGCATAATTGGTGTTCTCATTTTTAAACTTTAAGAATTTTTGTTGGAATTTAGGTGGAAATTGTAGGTTCTGTTAATTTCTTAATGAATCTTTAAAATATGCTCTTACGACTGCGTTTTTAACCATTGATCACAGGGATGTTTGGTAAAGGATAACGATACAGACATGTTACAGGATCAGTGACCTAAGGACTAAAGGGGACCAAAAAAAGTCCATAATGTTCTTGGCATTTTTAATTTTTTTATCCGGTTTTCCTTTTATATCTTAAGCAAGGGACCTTTGAAGAAATGAAATCAAAAACCTTTGTATTACATGGTATAAAACCAAGGCAAATTTTTTTTCCTAACGCACATGAAAATATGTTAGGCTCCACGTAATTTTTTGTGTAAAAAATGTTGAAGCGAATTATTTTTTTTATTTAAATATGAGAGTCTAATTTTTTCCTAGGGTTTGACGAGTGTTATGAGAAAAGAAGTAATCAACGGAGTAAATTGCTATTACCGGGTAAATAATATCAATCTGTCACTGTCACCCCCTCCTTTCATACCCCCCCATTCATTTATTCAAGACATTGTCCCCCTGCTTTTTCTCAAAATAATAAGAATTTAGATTGAATTTTATTGTATTTAATTGTAATGATCATAAACCACGTTGAACGAATAATTGATATTGAAAGGTGCTTTAATATGGTTCAAGGCTCAAAACTTTATCGTCCGTGACGGACTTGAAACCCCTAGCTGAAACTTTGTGATGAAAGCAAACACCCACTGGATCTGGATCTGGATCTGGATCTGGATCTGGATGCCTATTGATTGTAAGGACTGATCTATTCTAGAGTTGTCCGTACTGTTCTGCTGATGATGTGAAGGACCTTGTCTCCCATATTAAAGTGAACCACAAGGGGAAACCCTGGGTTGGAATAAGAACCCCCTGTCCAATAGATGGGTGTGGGAAAACAGTTGTAGACATTCAGAACCATATGAGGTATTTACTTTTTCAACTCACAGAGATATGATAAATAGAATTTAAAATGCTATCATACATTTCACTTTTAAACTCATTTATTTGAACATGGAATTCAGATTTAAGCATTTCTATGAAATTAAGAGAGGGTTTTTTTTGAAACTAAAGCCAAAGGCATTTTAACCCCGAACCTGTACTCCGTGATTGAATTCTTAATATTGGTTTGTGCCACGTGTTTGATTATTGTACTTCAGGAATGTTCACAACAAGATTAAGAACTTCTCCTGTAACCAATGCTCTCAACTCTTTATAAGCCAAGCTAGGGTAAGAACTGTTACATTTATAAATATTTTTATTTCACCATTTTTTGTTATGAAACAATTTTCCTTTTCTTTATTGTAACATATCCGATTGTTCCTGGATTTTTTTCTCCTTAAACGAAAGCATGGTTCATATTTTAACAAGCCTATTGAAATAATTTATAATGTCAGTTTTTGATGACGTCGCATTAACTTATTTAGTCTTGTTCAGCGTTCTTCAAATTGTTTGATACTGTAAACAGTCCTTTTATCAAGTTTTACGTCCGAGTCACAATAGTATTCTTCACCTTTAGTTTTAGCAATAATGATAAAGATATTATCATATTTCTCTCTTCAAAACTAAATTTATTTATTTCTATTTTGCAAGTCTCTTAGAACCCGCAGTTGAAAATAATCCATTTTAAGATATAAAAAGAGAGATATCAGCGTATCGTTATAAATCTAACATACCACTCTATAAATGGAGAGTCAATTGAAATTAAGTGTGCAGTCCCTTTAATGTGTTTAAGAACTTATCATTTTATTTGTTTGTTCAGCTTCAGGCTCATATAAACGGAGTTCACATGAAACTTAGGAAGGATTGCCCACACTGCGGTTCTTCAGTCAAGGAAACAAATCTTCATGTGGTCGTTCAATTTTACCGCAATTTATTCACATACACAACATTGACCTAGAAATTTTATGTTTTTTTATTTTTAATAATTCGCAATACTTCAAATTAGATTTTAAACTGGCAGAATGGCATGATAGGGAATACAAGAGCTAAGTATTTTTTTTTCTTTTTTTTACTCTAATCCCGATATTTTCCTATGTGCGCAAGAAATTAGCATGAAGGTTTTGTGTTGGTTCCAGGCTCCGTATCTGGAACAGCATATTCGGAAGATGCATGGAAAAGTAAAACCTAGAATAGATTGCTCGGCCGGATGTGGGAAGTCCTACACCTGCAAGGTGATTTTATAATAAATTTTGTTTGGACTTTTTGTCATTATAATTTGATTTTGATGATCAAAAAATATAATTGCTGATGTTTAATGAAATAAAAATAAATAGTTTTTTGAAAATATTGCTCAGTGCTCAAATTATCCAATTCAAACTTTCGATCAAAATTTCGAACCAACTATTTAAGCTTTGTCTGCGTAAGCCTACATACCTTGGGTATCTGCTCAGCTAGAGCAAGTCCTCCTAGTTCAGTCCGAGCGCGTTTGGGCGCGCGGTCTCGTATAGGTGAGGAGCAGGGAGATGAGCAAGGAGAGGGACCACCTTGTACCGCACAAGCAACAGGAACAGGTGCGCTTCCGGATCAGTCCTCTGGGGTTTCGAGAAGAACGAGAAGAGACGAGGATCAGACTTGTATACGAAGTAAACACAGAAAGGCCTTAAGGTCTTCGGTACATCAGTATCTGGAAAAAGGACACTGCTAGAGATATGACATGGTAAAGAAAGATAGACAAGGACATAATAAAGATCACAAAGTATCAGACATATAGCAGTGCCATCCTGGAGGATTCCAGAGGGGATCAGGAGAGATAGTGCAGCCATGAACGGAACCTAGATATAGGTTGTGTGAATGGGGTGGCGCTGCATTTTTTTAAATTCACTGTTAAGGGAAAAAAATCAAAAGTTTTAACTAACTGTAATTCGAATCCCGTTTTGAATCCAAACTTGTGTTTTTAAAGTTTTAATTCAGATTCAAATCCAAATAGACAGATCCTTATCAATGTGATTTTGTAATTTTTAGTATTTATGTACAGGGTAATCCACAAAGGTTGAGACTGTAAAGACGACGTGAAACTTTTAAAATATTATGATTAAGACTTGTGCATTAAAATTAGTCTTATAATGGCATATTTAATGATTTAAAAAAGTGAGAGAAAATTTCAAAATTGCAGGGAATCCTGAATATTATGAAACGAACAGTTTAAATTGCGTAGAGTCGTCTTTGAAATCTCATCCTTTGTGGGTAACCCTGTATAATTTATCAGGCGGACATGGACCGGCATTACCTACGTAAACATCTGAACTACAAAGTGAAGTGCGAGTTCTGTGATAAACAATTAGCTCCGGATGAGATGGGAAGACACGTCAGGAAGGATCATCATGGCATATTTTCACACTACTGTAAATTCTGTCAAGCAGGTTAGTACAATAGAATCATATTCATGTACAGTACCGATTATACAGATTAATGTTATAAATGAGGTCCATGGTGCATCGTCTCTTTCAATTTAGAACAAAATTAAGTATTTACTTGCATTTTTGGATGTTTGGAATGGTGCGTATTTAAACTATAACTTTTTAGGGTTTAATTACGACCGGTCTCTTAGTTTCCATATTAATTCTGTGCACACTGGTCTCCAGTTCTCATGCAAGGTAGGCAAAGAACAAGAAATAAAAACTAAAATGTGAGAAAAGAATGAGATCCTTTCTTGCTGAATTTTTTATATCACCCCACACAAGTACCTTTTTTTCTAGTAATGATAGTTTAAAAGATATAGCCTGTTATGTGCTGATGTACACGAAATCGGCTTTTTTAAACCACTCTACCTTCCCCAAAATTTTTCAAATTTCAAATTACTTAATATCCGATTTTTTTTTTAATAAGAAATACTTCTAAGCCTTTTTACCACCCAAATATGTCCTTGAGAGCGAGAACGATAACTATCACTTTTTGATTAAGTTTGTAAATGTCGGTTTTTACTTTCACTTTAATCTACTATTTTCTTCTCTCAGAGACATTAGTTACTATGAAAATCCTTTTTAAACCGATTGGTGCTTTAGTATGATTTTAAAATAATTAAACAATCCCTTTAAATATCGAATTGAATATTTAGATGTTGACGGAGACCAAAACTGGACCTTGTGGGAAAACGTTTAGAACTGAGTATGGAGTTATTGAGCACATAAAGAAGCATTTTGAAAAGGTAAATGTATTTTTAATGTAAAATAGAATCAAAAATCAAATTATATAATCTTTGAGTCCTAATTTAATAAATTTTAGCCGTGTCTCAAATCCGCAAAAAAAACCCGGTTTATATTGAATACCGGCTTAAATCTTGAAACATTGAAAACAATTTTAAGTGGAACCAACCATATTTGAGCCGCGTCTCAGATTCTTTAAAGTCGGTCTCTGCCGAGCTGTTCTTTGATAATGATAATAATAATAATAATGATATTTGCAGGACCACAAAGTGGAGTGTGGGATATGTAAATCTTCAGTCTACTCCTGTTATCTTTCAGAACACTCATTAGAGCACTCCAAAGAAAAGGTTGGTTATTTTTCAATATAATTTTATATTTTTTAGTCATTTTTAACCTGGGGTATAAATATGTAATTGATGTTAAAAGGAGGGGCAGAAAAAAAATTAAAATGCTGTCTTAACTTTTTAATACTTATCTGTAATTGACCCTATCAGAGGATAGGTATTAGGTAATCAAAAGACGTGAATTACATGTCCTGACCAGTAGGCTAAGAAAGGTCAATCGAGACTATTTTAAGCCAGTCAGTGAACAGATATACCTGGATCACAGGAAAAGTGATTATTTTATTTTTTCTCATGTTTTTATGATTTCCTTCTTTCTTTTCTTATAAGAGGCGTGTATATTGCGGAAACGGAATGATGTTTCAATGAATAATGATCATATTTCTAAACATTATCCGATAACCAACTAACTATACTATAGTAGCTTTAAAAAAAAATTCTTTTATTTTTGTTAAGATCTCTTGTGACCTGGAAGGCTGTTGTGAAATGCTTTCTCGGCGTGAAGAAATGTTTAAACATTTCCACGAGGCTCACTCAGTTCTCATGGAAAACCTGGAGTGGTGTCAACAATGTAATAAACCTGTCTTTCAACTCTCAGTCCACGTAAAGGTAACTTCAACAAGAACATGAGCTGCGTTCAGTTTTGATAATCTGGAATATCCGAACTTGATCTGAGTTCAATTTCTGATTAGGACTTAATGACTAACTACACAGTATAGTATCTAGGGAAATAAAAACTAAATCATTTTATGAATTAAAGATTTAAAAGCTTGGTTGATTAACTAACAATGGTTTTAACTAATATCAAGACTTTAAAAAGAGTTATAATAAGTTAATCTTCCTTTATGTTTTTGATTTATTAAATACTAGGTGGGGAACCCAGCGTTACTAATAATTACTCCCGCCCGAAGACTCTATATAAAGATGAGGCATCGGAAAATCTACGCAAATTCTACGCATTTTGTTTGGTCTAAAAAAGATTGTAATCAAATGGCGTCTTCTCTAATGAATTAAGACGTTTTTACTTGCTTGGAAGTTTTATTTCAGTTAATGATTCATACTTTTGAACCCAAATCCCAACAAATCAAATGACGAGTTAATGGGTTGGATATGCATACATTTATGCAAAATTATTTCTTTGCTTATTATAAAGCAAATGACGACATTAGCTCACATTTTTTAATGTTTTATATTTAGTGTGCTGCCCCTTTCACTGCCTAAGATGTCACTCCGTACCACTTGAAAAAAAAACATACTTGTCTACATCTGAATATTTTTATTAACGATTATCGACTATTTTTCATACAAAAGAGATGCGTAACTTATAAACAAATCAGGATTATTTCAAAAAAAGATCATTTTATCCAACAAGTGATTAAATGACTTTTGAAATACAATTTAATATTATCAATTTGCGTTCACTTTTAGCACAAAACATTTACTATTGTGTTAAATAACTGCGGTTTTCATGTTGATTGTTAGAGATTAGACGCTCAAGCTACCAAAATAACCAATGACGTCAAATACAGAGCGTACACAATAATCAGATAATTTTTTACTGCCTCAGCTTTATATAGAGAGTCTTTGCTCCCGCTAATTACTAGCACTTGGTCGTAAGTCACAAGTTTAGCTATTTTTCACGATAAAAGTACTCAGCTTAGAATCTCAAAGCTAATAACAATCCCGTGGCTCTACTGAGTTTCCCAATCAAAGTTTGAGGCAAATCGGTCCAGGGGTTCCTGAGTTATGATCAAACAAACAGAGATTACAACTTAATATATTAAATTTGTTTTATGACAAGTGTATATGAAGCTTTTACGACGGATAACTACCTTCTGGGATTGTTAATCGATTGATTGATTGATTTTTTATGGATGTTTTTTCAGAGTTTCCATGAAGAGTGTGAGTGGAGTGACCGTGAGCTGTTACCTGTCTATGGAGTTAGCTTAGGACAGATGTGTGAGGAGGAAGGATGTAAACTCTTCTTTCAAAGCAAAAACGCACTAAATAGGTTAGATACTATATTACTATATATACTACTAGCTTGAAACCCAGCGTTGCCCAGGCTAGTCATAGTTAGTCCCACCGTATACCCGCGCTTTGTCAAAAAGTACGATATTAGCAATTTTCCCTAAAAAAGTGAATCCACTCAACTAAGAATCTTCAAACCAAGCTGAGAACATTCCGTGGTTCTCACAAGTTCTCCATTAAAATTTTAGACAAATCGGTCAAGGGGTTTCTGAGTTATGATCGAACAAAGAAACAGACTTAAAGAGAGATCACAACCTTATATATACTAGCTGAAGAGCTCGGCGTTGCCCGTGGAAACATTTTTTATTATTATTTGAAAATGAAATTTAAAATTTACCATTTTTATTTGCTAAAGACACCCCCCGACAACCCATGATTGTCAACAAAAAATTTCAGCCCATTCGGTCCAGCCGTTTGGCCAGCTACAGGCAACATATATATAATATGAATGTCTTGTTTTATTATATAGATAGATATTACTTCTTTCGAAGCCAGAACGCTCTAGATAGGTCGGACATTTGATAGTTTTACACAAATTATTTATCTAAAACCCACATCATAAGGATGTAAACTCTTCTTTCGAAGCAAGAACTCTCTAGATATGTTGGACATTTAATAATTTTACACTGATTTTTATCTAAAAACCACAGTTTAAGGTATAAAGTAGATCTAAAATCAATCTAAAATCAATTGTAAATTGTAAACTCTTCTTTCAAAACCAAGGTCAAATAGATAATTTGACACGGATTATTTATCTCAAAACCACAACATAAGGATGTAGGACAGGTCAGATATTATTAATCTTAAAACAACAATGTTAAGGCACATAGTTAACTATTTTTTTTGTTCAATTTTATATCTGAACTTTTATTTAAATTTTGTACTTTTTTCAGGCATAGAAGTAAGTTTCACAACAAGCCTACCCGTGTTAAATGTGAAATCTGTGGTAAACTAATCCGTAATGTAGAACAACATCATCGAGACTACCACGCAGCAGAGAAGGTTCATACTTGTGATGTTTGTGGAAAAGGATTTCACGCTCTAGATAAATTGAGAATACACAAGAGAGTTCACACCAAATCGAAGGAGATGTGTGACATCTGCTCCGAGGAGTATACCAACCTCAAGCAGCACGTGGAGAGCGTCCACCAGATGATCAAGAAGTACGCGTGCGAGGTGAAAGGATGCACAACAAAGTTTAACAGCAGCTACGCGCTAATAAAGCACCAACTTCACGTCCACGAAGGATTACGCTACAAATGCGAGCTCTGCAACAAAGAGGTTGCAAGCCTCAAAAGCCACATCAAACTTGTTCACGAGAAAGTGCGCGCACATACTTGTCCTGAATGCAAGAAAGGGTTCCAGACAACAGCACATTTGAAGAATCACATTTCACGGGTCCATCTGAAGGTTCGGGATAAGTGTCCGGACTGTGGGAAAGAAGTTCAAGATTTACGGAACCATCAATACTATGTTCATCTTAAACAGAGAAACTATCCCTGTGATCAGTGTGATACACGTTGTTTCACAAGCAGTGGATTAAGACTACACATTCAAAGTGTTCACCTGGGCGAAAAGCACAAGTGCCCTGATTGCGGGGGGAAGTTTGTGAGAGGTTTTATGAACGGACATCGGAAAAACTGCTTTGCTTCCTCATCGTATGCTAAATCTCAGGTATACATTACCTTTTAGGTCTTTTTAGGACATTTTGATTACCTAACCAATAATTAATCATACGTTTTAATTAAGAAAATGCAGTTAATTGGATCTTGAAGGGGAGACTTTTGATTTAACATTGAAATTGAAACGTGAATAGATTTTTTTAATTCCTTTTTTTTAATTTCTAACGGTTATTTTATTTTCAGTGTACTATTTGCTTAAAAAGATTTGTGACTGAGTCAAAGCTGACAAGACACGTCGAGATATATCATCAGGTAAATTACAATTCAAATTATTGTAAAAAAATCATTTTTAAAACTTATATTTTTACTTCGATCTCAAAAGAAAAATTATTTAGGGGATGATGAAATTGAAAGATGAGGTCTAAGAGATATCGATGAAAGGAGATACGAAATAAATAATTACTTAATTAAGTTAAATAAAATACCTCAAGGAAAAAAACTGTTTTGGGCATTTTTAATTAAGGTGGTTGTTCTGTGTGTGTATAGTAGTGTAATTACGAAGCACTCTTTATTTAATTACAATTTACAGACGGTGAACTGTATGCACTGTAAGTTGATTTGGTAAACTATGTTTTAAGAAATTAATTATAGTAATTTTAAAGGTTGTACCACTATGTGCTCATTTTTACCTATAGGAGACCAGGTAATAACTACAAACATAAGAGCGAGCATGAACTCTTTCTCTTCGGCTCACCTCTATTTGCCCTGTTAAATCTTATGTATATATTTCAGGTAGGCAGTTTATACAGGACTCAACCGTGAACTGAAAACACAATAAATCAGTCCAGGGTTAATTAATTTTACGATAAAATAGAATTCTAGCCTTTAAAAATAAAACTTTCTCCAGGTAAAACATTCAATTTTATATAACAAATGTTTAATTTTAAATAAATAGAAAAATTCACTTACAATGTTGATTTGTCCGGAGGTTTGTAGCCTATAGTGTTTAGAATGCACCACAGTCTCGGGTACAAGAACTAAATATGAGCTTTATAGAGTTGAGTTGAGATCTTTATGTGTATCTTCAAATATCCTTCTCAAGTTTTAACTTTCTCACAGAGATCACAAGAAGTGTGATTGAGACTAGTACCTGTATTTGATCTAGAGGAGCTTAGATCAGGGAAACAGAGTAAATCATTCCATCGGAGATACCGTAGAACAGGAAACAACCAAGCCATGGTTGTAGGAGGTCTGGTACCTAGAGATGAAGACGTCTCTAGGATACTACCAGAGGAAGCGTAGAGAATTCAGCAAGCGTCCCAAAGACACAGGAACACTCGGACTCCGTTGAGACTGGAGTCTTGTATACGTAGAGATCCAAAGACACAGGAACTCTCGGACTCTGTTGAGACTGGAGTCTTGTATACGTAGAGAATTCATGACCCACCCAAGGCACAGGGGGTCAAGATTAGTAGGTGAGAGGAGAGTAGAGCATCTGCATCCCAGGGACCAAGGATGCAGATAGGTTTAGCTCCGCGAGCCAGCGGAGAGAACTGAACCATCTCAGGAAGAGAACTGAACCATCTCAGGAAGAGAACTGAACCATCTCAGGAATCAAACACACAGGGGAGACATCTGCATGTTGAAGGTGGAACTTATCCGCGAGTCAGCGGAGTAAGTCAGGTTACATATCAACGGGACTCAGAGCCAGCCTAGCATAAGAGTTGTTGAAGTGGTTGTGAGAATTCAGGATAATTTGTAAGCTCAACTTTTAATGTTCATAATTAATCACCTGGTTCAGTGCCTGGAGGCATGCACGGAACTTTTGAGGGAGGAATTACAATTATCACAACAAATCTATATATATTATATAAACCATCCGTTAGAAAAGAATCAAACAATATGGAGTAAAAGTTTCCATGTGAATATTTAAATCACGGATGATTTATAAACCTGGAGAAAGAGAACGAAACCAAGTGGGAGGGGTACAACTAACCCATCTTGGTTTAAAAGACAAGACCAATTATTAAAACTAAAGTGGCTAGACTTTTAAGCATTTATAAAACTTATTGACAGTTCTGTTTTAAGACATGTACGATAATAGAAAATTAGACTCAATTTCAAGAATATAAAATAGGCTTTAGAAAAGGTTTATATAAAAATCTTAGATTGGTAGTTTGAATGGTAAGATAAATAATGGTAGATTCAATGTATTTGTAGAGATTTGTAGGATTAGTTGATTGAAGATAGGGGTTCTCCGTAGGACGAGCTGGAGAACTTCTTGACTTTGAACACCCTGAACACGCATTAGTTTATAAAGATCCACAGATCTTACACACTATCAAATATTGTAATTAGAACTGGAATTAACCCGAATTCTATTATGTTCATGAAAAATAAAGAGCCACCCTTATTATATAACTGCGAAACAATCACGGAAATTTTGGCTTCCTAAATTAAATAATTAAATCTTCTATACGTCCTTGCTGCAAAGTTAATTAGCCATAATTAACTTTACTCTTCAAATTCAATTTTCATTTCTCGTTGTAAGAAAATTCATTTTTATTGTTATTTTATAATTCAGTCTAGTTTTACATAATCAAAATTATTCGTAAGTTTTTATTGTATGATTGTATTTATTTTCTTAAACCTTGGCTTGTGATAAAATTAATTTGTAATTGTAGAATTATCTGAATTGCACATATACTACATCCCACTACATAATTGATAAATTGTAATATCACTTGGAAATAAAGTTAGCTATTTTGTTGGCAAATTATTAACTAGTCCGAATTTGTTATCACTTTAAAATTCGGTGATGGTGATGGACCAAACCTCTGGAGAGTAAAAAGTAAATGTTAGTTCCACATTTATTGAAAATATATTTTGGTCTGGGTTGACCCTCGTCAGTTATTAAAATATAATAACCATCAAAATCGGTATAAAAAAAAAAAAAAAAATTTGTTAAAAATCACAAGAAAATAAAGAAACAAAAAAGATTATTCAAAATAAAAATTTGGGCTGTCAAATTGACACAAGGGAAACTAACTCAGATATGGAAAAAAAATAATTTGCAAATATTCACTTTTGAAAAAAAAAATGTTTTAGGACAATTATTATTCCTTGAGATTGTTTCTGTCACAAAGGTTAAAAACAAACTTTTAAGATGTATGTGTATAAAGGTGATGGTGGGGGTCGCTATAATTAGCGAACTTTTGCGTAAATCGGGGGGAGGGGGAGGGGGCGGCTTATTTAAGGAGGGGTATTTAAACCTTTAAAAAAATTGGACATAAACAACCCTTTTTTATCAATAAATAAACATTGATTTTGGCCAAAAGATCAAAAAGTTCTAATCAAATCAAAGTTCTAATTCTTTACCCCATATCTATTAAAACTAACATACAAGGTTTCCCGATTTATTCTGACAATTTTCTAACAGCTATTTCTCTGTATTTTTTGGAATTTTTACAATCTGTAAAAATATGATCGTTATGCAATAAAACAAAATATCCGCAACATGTATTGCAGAAAAAAAAATTCAGTTTTCCTTTACACCAGTATTTCGATAAAAAGTTTCACGAATTTTGCACGAAGAGAGCCAAGGTCAAGAGCTACCTCAGAGTTTTTAAAATTCGTCGATACCTCATTTCGTTGAAGAGTTATTACTCTTCATACTCAACCCGGCCGAAATACTTAGGAAATTGGCAAGATTATAGAACATTACGGCAGGGTTACCCACCAAAGATGAGACTTTATTGGCGACCTGAAGGTTGAACTAGGTCTTCCATTTTAAATTAAAACTTTTTGATGTGGACGAATTTTTTGGGCAAGAAGGCTACGTGGAACCATTACTGTGAGAAAATAAGTGTGAATAAATTCCATAAAGTCGTCTTGAATTCTCATTGAATTCTCATTGGGTAATCCCGCAATTTCTAGAGTATGTGTTCAGACTTTGTCACCTTGGCTTAAATCAGATATTGAACTGCTTGAGAGTGTTCAGGCCTCCATAGTACCTTAAACCTTGATCAACTAAAGGATGTCAACTTGACCACCTTAGAAGAAAGAAGAATAAGAAGGGATTTAATCCAGACTTGGAAGATTCTGCATAAACATGATAATGTAAAAGAAGGTACATGGTTTTCTAGGTCTGTAGACACAGCTCAACGAGAAACAAGATTTTCGACATACAATATGAACCTCAACTCAAAATTGTGCAATCTAGATATCAGGAGAAACTTAATCAGCTTGTGGGTTATTAAAAGATGGAATTAACAGTTTGCCAGTAGACATTAAAAAATGCCACCTCATTGATTAGTTTTAAGAATATGTATGACAAACATATTTCTTTAATGTGATGTGTCAGGGGCGCCGAGATCCCTGGTGAAGGTGCAGGGGCGTCTAGATCCCTGGTTAAACTTAATGCACTATCAGCAGAAACAAAAAAGATATATTGACTCGCTGAAAATATCACAAAAGTGATCTCCCAGCGAAAAATATTTCATCGATTAGATTGGTTTCAACTTGGGTCACTATCCATTCTTCACAACTATCTTGCTCTCTTGGCTTAACGAAAGGATTAGCCCAAAAAAATATTAATCGATGGGCAAACTCAAACAGTCTCTAGACTCTGTTAGTCCTCAAACTAGAGAAAGACTGTACTTATATATGTACATGAATACTGTAATAGATTTTACTTTTTCGACAACTTATATATACATACATTGACTATAAAATGTAATGTAATATCAATCTAGTTTGAAATACATTTATCATTATTATTATCAATTTTAAATATATTGCCAGTAATCTACCTATTGTTCTCTTACAAAAATCACCATCTAATAGGGACCAGAGTCCTAATTTCAAGCGACCTTCCATTTATTAAGTCTACTGGACGTGTCCGATTTCCAATGGTACCCCATAAACATTTAAGAGGAACGTGTTTATTTAGCATGAAATGTGTTGAATAATGACAATTTCCTTCATAAATCCGCAAGTCACTTTCCCAGCTAGAGAACCTAAGTTGATGATAAATCAGTTTTTAGATAGAAAAACTGGTTCAGAGAGATGGTACCATTGGGAATTGGACTCTGCACCTCATAAATGGAGGGTTACTAGAAATAATGTCCAGATAAAATCTTAAAATATTTCGTTAATGTGAATTAAAAGTTTTTTATGCTTTTAGACGAGTTAAAAGCTTTTAAAAGAGAACCTTTATTAATATTTTAAGAATAAAGATGTACACTGAACTGACAGAGGCGGCTTATGGGGAAGGGGGACGCAGTGGCGGAAATACGGGGGGTTATTTACCCCACCCCCAGAATTCTGGGGGTAATTACCCCCCCCTCCCCTAGAATGATTTTAAGTCAACATATTCTAAATGATTCTAAATTAGTAGTCAATGTCATTACAATTAAATGTATTTTTTTAATAGTAAAAAAATGCACTTTTTTGGACTATTGGAAAAAAACTAATGCAATTTGTATAGGACAGGTGGATCTGTTTCAACCGATCATGATGTATTTTTACCCATCTGGATTCTGGAATAAATCGAAAATTTGACAAATATTGACTTTCCATATGTTTCATTGCAAAGCACTGGCTTATTTATAACTTAATTTTTACAAAATTTTTGTTTATAGTTGTTTTTTTCTTTTTGTTTTTTTGTTATTTATATTTTAAATTTTGGTTTTTCTCAGATTATATATTCCATATGTGAAGTACGAGACATCGTAAAACCTAGGATGATCATTTTAGGAAAGTTAAAAAGAGAACGGAAACGGGTTTGCTCTAGTTTTTGGACTTTTGAATTTTGATAAGCCAGTTGTGAGCCATGATAAGCTGGGAGCTGCCGACCATAGCAGTGTCGATCAGGATGCACTGTTCGAGCCGATCCTATCCAATTGGGGACTGAGTCCTATTGGCTATATACTTTTAGTTTATAGTATTTATTCAACTAAATTAGTAGTCAATGTCATTACAATTAAATGTATTTTTTTAATAGTAAAAAAAGTGAATGGGCAATGAAGAATACATTTTTACTTCTAGTTAATGTCTTTTCTATTTTAGATCTATTTAAGATTTTAACATACTACATTGACGACAAGAAAATTATAGAAATTAGAATATAAACAATGACAATATTTTTTCAAAGTTTTGCAGAGTAGCTTTTCTAAAGATTTAAGATATTAACATCTTTTTCCTCATACAGTAAAACTATTTTTATGTTACTTGAAATAAATTCAGTTTTTTTACAGATCTTTGTAGTTAATGTAAAATGAATGACTATAATGAAGGATATAACACAAGGTGAAAGCTGAAAGGTATGAAATGAAGCCTTTATTTGATGGAGTTTGTAAATGCCAGCAATGAGTGGAAAATGCAAATTAAAACCAATTATTTGATATACATCATTATATTTTTCTAGGTGGGGGTAAAAATAAATTCGGCGCGCTTCGCGCGCCAAATTCACACAAATTTACCCCTCCTACAGAATCCTTATTTACGCCCCTGGGGGACGTCTCCCTCCCTGGAAAATTGGGGGGGGGGGCTTCTCCTCCCTTCAAAACTGGGGGACTCCCCCTGGAAAAATTAAGAGCACAAAAAGAGAGACCAGGCAACCCTTTAATTTTGATTTTAAGAAAAGGTTCATAAAAGTTTTTCTGCTGCGCCACTTAAACATTTTCCACCTTCTACCCCTAGCTGGTCAAGGTTTTGGCATAAAATTGAATAAATTCCCTGTAAAAAAAATCAAGGGAAAAACAAATTCCGTCGCGCTTTCAATTTCTTCCTCCCCCCCCCTCCCTCTGGAAAATATCATAAGCCGCCCCTGTGAACAGGGTTTCCCTTAAAATATTATATTTACTTTCTGACCAAGTAAAGTATCAAATTAAATAAGTTACTACGGGATGGTTGTCAACTAAAATGCACGTGAGATTGAAGTCTTATTTGTTTTCAATCATAATTGATAAGCTATTGAGATCAGAAGTATTTGAGTTTTCTCATAAATAACTGAATAAATTTATTGTTATTTTTATTATTGATAGTCTTATTGATAGTCTTAGTCTTAGTCTTAGTCTTAGTCTTAGTCTTAGTCTTAGTCTTAGTCTTAGTCTTAGTCTTAGTCTTAGTCTTAGTCTTAGTCTTAGTCTTAGTATGTTAGTGTTAGTGTTAGTGTTAGTGTTAGTGTTAGTGTTAATGTTAATGTTAATGAACTCCGTACACGAATCGGTTTATCGGATATCGGCCTTATATAGAAACATCGGATAGCATTAATATTGCCATGCACAGTAAATAATTATCAAAATCTTTCATTTTTCACGAGCAATCCCTTTAAACTACATTCTGTAAAATTATTTTGATTTCGTGTCCAGACTAACTTTACTGTCTATTAATACTAATCTAACAATTCTCTAATTATAGTTTAAATTTGTTAAATGTATCCAAGAATTTCTGGACAATGTTCCACATTCTTCAATATTTGCAGATTATGGGATTTTACACCTTACTCAATCCCCTCTTAAAGAGACTGTAGAAGTAATTTCAAGTGAGCCTCCGTTTCAAAACCTTTACCTAAACAAACATGTTGAAGATATTCTTAGTTTCTACATAAACTTATTGACTTTCAATAGATTATCAACTACAATAGGTGGCAACAGAGAAATGGACCAATTATGCATTACGTCACAAGTGTCAGATATAACAAGGATAAAGAAATTTTCTCACATCAGTTGTCATTTTTTCCAAGATTAAATAAAAAAGTGTAAAAACAGAAAAATTTCACTTTTTAAACTGTAAAATAAGCACTTCATTCCAAAATTATCACTATTATTAATAATTTTTTTCGGACACAAAAACTAAGTTGACACTTATGGCGTTTAAGAATACAGCTGTACTGAGAGTGTACACATTCTACGTTGCCATCCATTGGGTTCGTCTCTATAGATAAAACTTTGACTTTCTTGCGGTAAAGGCAGTTGACTAATGTTATTAAGATTTAAAAGATTTCAAGGATTCGTTATGTTCCTCTTCAAATTACGTCAATAGTCCCTTTAAGAATATAATTCTAAATGTTTTGAGTTTCAACTAAAAACAATGAAATACTCTGGCCAGGGGTTTAAACTCGTTCGACACATGTTCTCCGTCAAACATATAATTCATCAGCAAACTGAAAGGGACTGTTAACGTAAAATGAAAGGAGGTATAGGCTGAAGCCTAAACATTTTTTCCGTATTTTCTGAATATGATCCGTTTAAAACTTTGATTCTTATGCCATATTATATATATGAGTTTTGGGTATATTGGGTATAATTTTGACAACGTTTTATATCAATTTCTCGAGATAGGGACATCAGATAGAACTAATATTAGTCATGATCAACTCATTAAATGGTTAGGCTTCAGCCTATACCCCTTTCATTTAACCTTAACAGTCCCTTTAAAGAGCTTGTTTAATTATACTAGTAAATAATATACACAAATCACCATGAAACACTATCTTAAAATAAAAATATATTAGAAGTACAAATTATTGCTACAAATGAATAATGAATAACAAGTCTATTAAAGAAGATAATGATGAATAGGTCATTTGTGGAATCTATAATTATCTTTCGGGTATTTCTTTCTTTACAATATGTTACTTTTAGGCCAATTGGGTCGAATCTTTCTGTTAAAATATCATTCTTACCAGAGCTGTTTTATCAGTAAACTTATTTTGTTGTTTTCGTTGATTTTATATATTATTCTTTTTGTGAAAAAATTAATATTTGATAGTTTTGATATATTTATGATTACTTAATTCCAAAATGACTGAAGATTTTTTTTAAATCCAGATAAATAAACGAGTTCACGCCATTTTTTCGGCATAAAGGGAGCTGTTGTGAATCATTAATCACATTTTGATTTTTGGAATAACGTTAATAACTTCTGATTCGTTTCAATCGGGGTTTCTACTTGTTAAACAACTTTTTTTTTATCCATCCTTAAACTAAAAATTGCCTTTATCAAAATATTTTCATAATCTTTTCAAAATTAGACTAATTCACCTTTTTCCCTACTTTATGCCAAATATGTCTCTGTTCTTTTCTACGGCCGACATAATAGCATTCTTTTTTATTATGATTTCTTTATTCCTTTCTCAAAATTTGTCCATCGTTAATTATGAAATAATATTATAACATTTTTTGTAAATCTTATAGAATCCTAAAAATTGTTTCCCCTCTCCCTGTATATTCTATAATTTTAATTTTTGATTCCTATTGAAACTCTAAATCAGAGGAAGCAATTTCAACATTTTCAACGGGAATAAAAATTAGATTTATTCTAGATGAAAGGAGGNAGGAGGGATATTAAAGGGAAACATTGCAACTACTAGGAGGGATATTAAAGGGAAACATTGCAACTACTAGGAGGGATATTAAAGGGAAACATTGCAACTACTAGGAGGGATATTAAAGGGAAACATTGCAACTACTAGGAGGGATATTAAAGGGAAACATTGCAACTACTAGGAGGGATATTAAAGGGAAACATTGCAACTACTAGGAGGGATATTAAAGGGAAACATTGCAACTACTAGGAGGGATATTAAAGGGAAACATTGCAACTACTAGGAGGGATATTAAAGGGACATAATTCAAATAAATTCTTGAAAGCCTTTTAAACTTTTAGTTATTTAAACAGGAGTAAAAATAATAAAGAATGTCCAGTAAAGAAATCTAAAGTACACGATTTAGGAATTCAGCTTTGTCTGGAAACTAAACTTTCTCTAAAATTCGACACGCTTAAATTAGAATTTTTAAACCAAGCTATGCACATTCCGATGTTTCAATTCAGAGTTCCACAATACAAGTTTGAGGGAAATCTCGTAAGCGGTTCAAAAATTACAATGTTATTATAGTTATATTATATTTATATATTTCTATATGTTTATTTTCAACAATAATAAATGTCTTATATTCCTCCAAGTTATTTTTTTAAAAATCATGGGATATTTTTTTATTTAAATATAAATACTTAGGAAAGGTATACTTTCTACCTGCTTTTTAACCTATCCTACTCTATCTATCTATCTATCTATGTGGTTTTGTCTACCTCTGTAGTATTTACTCTGTACTGTTTACTGCTTAGTTGATGATTATTGACAAAACTATTCACATTGCTACTCATATATATTTATAAACAAAACAATTTAATATAAAGATAGATAGCAAGTATGTTTCAAATATTGAAACAATTTCTTTTTTTTATTTTATCGTTGACCAATGAAAGTAGAAGTATAGTGGGGATAGAGTTTGTTGATATTTTTTAGTACCACTCAGAAACTAGTTTGTAGAGAAGGGTCAGAATTCTTAGGCCGGGAAGGAGGGCCAGGCCTGGGCATGCCGTAGTCACGACAAGCTAAAGTAAATTTCACGTAAGATTGAAATCTGATATGTTTTCTATCATATCTCTTCTTATTAAGGAGCAAATGAGAACAACCCAAAAAAAATTAAATTTCTATTTAATAATTTGATAACTTTTATGTTCTCATATTTGTACGTAAAATTAAATCTAGAGGAGCTACGAGGTCACATAGTGGAACTTGTAATTTTCCTTCTGTCTAGTTTACAGTGTACTCTTGTTATAAGGTGTTCAAATTTGTCTCAACAAAAAAATGTTAGCAATCTCATTGGTTGTGACCGTTAAACAAATGTACGCATATTTACTTCTCACACAAAACATAAACTTAACTGAATGAGAAATCTAAGGATACAAGGGGTATTTTAAGACCTGATAAAACCTCCAGTTGTTAATTACATTTTGAAAATTCGGAAAAATATTTATCCCCAGGAACTGGTGGCTTGTGCACTAAATATTCAAATAATTCTAAATGAACAAACTATTATAAAGTGTGATATTGATTTCTTATACTTTCTCTTTAGTTAAGGAGTAGTTTATACTAGATTTTTTTTTCACTGATTTTTGTACACAATGCCATAAGTTGGAAGCTTTTGCATTGTATACTCATAATCGCCTGATCTTGATATCCACAGCTGGCACTTTTGAATTTTACGCAGAATCTGGATGATATCCTAATTTTGGAAATCAGCAATTTCCGTCTCTCATTAGTCATTGGTTGAACGCAAACTTCTCCGGCTTCTGATTGGCTGTTCACGGGGTATCTGACTGGCACTTCAAGGGATATCGAATAAAGATTAAATTAATCTGCAGATCAACAAAAGTTCAAGATCAAATATTGATCTCTATTTCTACAGTACAAGAGTTCCCCACCTCTGTTCAAGCAAAAACTGTACATTCTGTACTTGTACAGGGGTAGGCGATTATATCAATACAACGAAGACGACTTTCGATTTCAATTTAGATTTAAATTAAGCTGTAAAACAGTTTGGATACACAAAAAACGTAGAAGTCCAAAGAAGCTGTCAATTAACAAAGCTTTGCTTTAATTATTTGTAGACTTGTAATTCGAAAAAAGCTCGTTTACAATCAAAACTTAGATAAAAAAAATTATAATTTTAATTTTTTTCAGCTTTTTTTAAGTTTGAGGGAACCATTTTCACAGAAGCAAAGGATTGAAATATTTTTTTCAGATTCTTGATAAATGAATGATTTTGAATCTTAACTTTTCTTTCCTCTTCTGAACCAAGTTTTTGAATAATCGGTGCTGAGCGTGGACCCTGAGTAAAGTTTAGAATGTCTAAACCTAAGGCCAAGGATACTCCTGAAGAACAAAACTTTCAGATCAGGCCCCCGTTCTCTCAGAAGTTTAAACCAGGAGCTGTTAAGGTACAAGGAGTTTCAATAGACAACTAAAATAAGTTTAAATTTACCTCGTCTCTATATTTGTTAGTTAGGGTGAAACTTGCTATTTTATCGAAAATTTCAAACTCAATTAACTCACTATTCTTTTTATCTCTTATTATTATTTCAACTAAACTAATTTAAACCACATTAAAAAGTGTCCTTTTTTCTTTATAAATTTTAAAAATAGATGGAAATTCATTTTGATAAATTAGTACTAATCTTTGCAACCTGCTGGTATCTAAAACTTTGACTATTCGATCCAACAGATGTCATAGCTTAAATATCAAAGGTTTACGACATCAGTGTTCAAAGATATAGGGATTATAAAGTTATCAGTTCCTTCACTTCTAAATTTTTCAATTGTTAAGGAGTTGATAGTGAGTATCCTGAATGAGATCCTGGGCGGGAAACTATATGATTCAATGAAGGTTTCCTCCTGGAGTAAAACGATCGCGGACTCTGTAAAAGCTCAAGTTAAAACTCTAGGATATGAAAGGTAGGTTCAATCAGAAATCCTAATGTTGATCATGTAAATTGATCGCCAACTGTTCGACCTGTTACGATGCCATCTCAGAATTATGAAAGCTCTACTAAATTTGTACCGGTCCGACCATATCCTCGTACTGTACATTTCATTAAACTAGGCTTTTAGGGCGCTTCGCGCCCATCTTTTATTTCAACTTTTAATTGTGGCTCTATCTGTGAGCATCTTCTCTTTGCACAGTATAAAACAAAAGCAAAAAAAAAACGTTTGCGGATTTCATAATATTTTTTCGCGCATTTTCAAAATTTTACAAAAATAAAAAACACAAATTTTTCAAATAATACAATGATATGTGGGCCCGATCGGTTCAGCCGTTTTGACGTTTATTGCATACAAACGGACAAACAGACAAGCCAAATCTATATATAGAAGTACGAATTTAAAAGTGATTTCCGCTGTATCCGCTGTATCCACCTGGTTTTTCCTATGACTGGAATTTATATGGTTCTAGTTATTTGATGAATTGCTGCTCATTGTGGATGGATATATTGCTGCTCGTCTCTGATTGGTTAAAGAAAATAACTCCTTATATACACAAAAGATGACAAATAGCGACCTGAAACTCTTTAAACATGACGATCTTAAGGTTGAATTCAGCCTACCGCTTTAAATGTAGTATTTTAATGGAAAACTTATTTTATTATCAAATGATCGTACAAAATGTACAGCTGCAGAGAACCATGGAATGGAAAAAAATTATTACAAAGATTCTGTACAGTCGTCTGTCAAGTCTAATCCTTTGTGGATAGCCCTGTATCATTTTTATTTTACGAAGACAAATCTAAAAACGATTCTTATAGCAATGTAGAGATTTTCCAAGTAATAATTTCTGATATTTTCTCAAATATTTGTTGGTTTATGGTTAAAAAGGGTTATTATGTTTTGACACTAAATTCAGCAATAATTAGTAAAATTAGTTGATTAGTTTCCCTCTTATATCTTTCTTTTGATAGTAATACAGCAAAGAACTTCGTTATATTTAAAATAGTTATTATCTCTACTTTAAAATGTGCCTTAAATATCTTTTATATTAATCATTTTTTATAGAGCTATGCCAATTCAGAGACAGAGAAAATCTCAAGAAAGAAAATTTTGAAAAAGAAAATAACAACCCTTATAAGTCTTTTTGTCTTTGACAATAAGTCTGCCTTATTTCCTCTGCTGATTTTCCAGGTACAAGATTGTAGTGGAGGTTGTGATAGGAGAGCAAAGAGGAGAAGGAGTAAGGATGGGTTCAAGGTGTCTCTGGGACTCGGATACAGATAACTACGCTAGCGAAGTTTACATGAATGATAGTTTATTTTGTTGTACAGCTGTCTTTGGATTGTATTATTATTAAAAACTGTAATGCAACATTATTAAACCAGTGTAAAGTTAATAATTACGAAGCCATAATTCGAAATTTCGTTTTCCAGATAATATGATTTGATTATAAAATGATGCTGAGAATATTAAAAACGTACCTGGAGCAACCGTCCTATACTGTAGGACGGGAGGAGGTTTATGAGTTCAAAACTCAGGAGGTAAACTCCATGATCAAACATCATTGATCAAATAGAGCAAGCATTAATCTAGCATAAAAGTGAATATTTGTTTGTAATCTTTGTGTCAGAAACAATCTCAAGAACTGACGAGGGTCAAGCCAGACCGAAATATATTTTCAATAAATGTGGAACTAACATCTACTTTTTTTACTCTACAGAGGTTTGGTCCATCACCATCACCGAATTTTAAATGAATATTTACAATTTTTCCATATACATATTTTTCAAGAGAAACTATCGATGAAATCAATGGTATAATCGATTTTTTATTAATTATTTTTATCTTGAATTCTTTATTTTCTATCAATTTATTAGCAGATTTCTTAAAATTTCTGGAAATGTCGTTTTTGCAATGAAATTTAATTAAATCCAGGTCTGTTTCGAAAATACACTTAAAGAGAGTGTTTGCGAAAAATGGAAGGCGGTATTACGTATAGGCTAACTTCGATGGTCATCGCTATTAATCTTACTTCTATCGGTTGTACCTATAAGGAGAAAATAAATATTATAATTAGATAGTGTTGATCACCATCGAATTAAATGCAATCACTCTTGATCTCTTGTTCATAATCTATCAAAAATAGACTTCATGTAAATACTTTAAAACATATGTACAGAGCATCACGGCCATATCATATTAAATTATCTACAAGCTTTAACGCCAAAATACGCACATAATACTCAAAAAACCTATTATTTTCTGCATAACAAACTGTTATATAAACCTTTTAAGTTTTTTTTAAAAGATTCATTGTTTTTAAATTTTCTGATTAGTCCCTAAAATCACAATTTTGAGCTATATACGATCTAATAATATCTTGCCCAACAAAATTTAGAAAATAATAAATAAGAAAAATCTACATAAAAAAAATATCAGATTAAAATAAATTTAACTTAATTCTGATCACTTTCAATCCAGTGATTTATTTGAGACAATTTAAACTAAAATAATAATCATAAGATAGAACGATTCTACATTAGCTTAGTTTATAGGTCTAATATTCCCAATGAACTATAAATAAATTATATTTATCATTATTGAATTTAAGATTATATTGAAAGCAAAAATATTTTCAGCTGTTGGAGTTAACTAAAGATATGGTTCAACAGGAACTCCGAGATCTTGTGGAAACTGGGAAACTTGTGGTGGAAACTATCTGCCCTGTTAGGTATAAACAATCAGAACCAGAAAACTCTGAACTAGGAAGACGACTTTTAAACTCAAATTATCACTTTTGATAGCCCAATTAGCAGTAGACACAGCAACTGAGCAGTGTAAACAGACCCATTTCACTTATATAATGATTTGATAAGTATCTATTAAAACTATTTGCTTTGTAACAACATCAAATATACTTAAATATTGCTATAATGTCGTCTTCCTATTCAATTTTTTCGGGTTATCACTGTAATACAACCAATTATCAGGAGATTGATTGTCGTCTTCGTTCATTCAATTAATAAAAAATACAGCTAAGAAGGACTTTAAAATTTGTATGTTTACAGCTATAGATATCAGTTAAACCAATTACAACTACTATATCGACTATAGCTGAAAACATTATTATTAGTTTTATTATTATTATTAATGTTATTGTTGTAATCATTATTATCATTACTGTTAAAATAACTATAATTATTATAATTTTTGTTATCATCATTGCTATTATTATCATTATTATTACTATTGTTATTATTATTACTGTTATTATTATTATTATTTTTACTATTATTATTATTATTATTATTATCATTATTATTACTATTGTTATTATTATTACTGTTATTATTATTATTTTCATTATTATCATTGTTATTATCATCATTTTCATTATTATCATAATCATAAACATCACATCATCATCATCATCATCATCATCAATATCACCATTATCATCATCATCATCATCTTTTGTTTTAATTTTTATTCTTTTGAATAATTATAAGATATAAAGGTATGGAGGAGTGCTAGATTATCCTAAGCAAACTGTAGAGTCTGCCAACCTTATCTCAAGGAAGTGGGATATATGTCTGGCTAAACTAACCTATAACCAGGTCATTTTACAAGATCAGGGGGCAAACTTCAAAAGTTAAAGTCAGAGGTCACATATGTTTACAACCATAGCCTTTGATAAAAAAGTCAGAAATATTGAGAAATCTTATGTTCAAGAGGTCAAACACTAACTTTTACATTGTGAATTAGATATGAACCTCTTTAATTAACAACGATGTCTTTAATAAGTTTGAACTTTAACATCTATATAATAAAACAAGACATTCGTATATATATACATGTTCCCGGCTGGACCCAATGGGCTGGAATTTTTTTAAATTCAAACATTTTTTTCAAATGTTTTTTTGGTACTTGTTTCAAAAAAAGGTTCCATGTTTTTTTCTTCCACCGGCAACGCTGGGCCATTTATCTAGTTCCAAATAAAAAAGAAACTGTAATAAAAGCTGTATGGCCAATAACTAATTAATTTTAAAAACTTAAAAAGATTGTTGATATAATTCCATTTATTGAGTGGAATGTTCGATATTTTTCACATCATTGATCAGATTAAGATTCAAAAGTTACCGTTGTGAATCGGACAAGATGTTACTTGAAACTACAAGAACAGTCCCTTTAACTGAGAATTGTTTTCATTATCCATGTTTATTTTAGAAAACCAGGTTTGAGACCCAGTGGGAGGATATTATAATGATAGAACCTAGTTGTGTAGAAGATACGAAACCTGAAGATATTGTTGATATCGAGGACTTCTACAACTCAATCAGAGGTTGGGTTTTTTTTCAACACCAAAATTTAAAGGAACTGAGCCTTTGTCAGAAACTCAAATTTTTTTAATCCTGATGGTTTAAACCTTTAATATTTCAAACTTAGATTATTTTATTTAACAGAATTCATTGTATGAAACATCAAAGGTCTGCGATATTTTGTTGCAAGAGATATTGGGATCAACGCCTAAATTATTTCTTCAAAACCACAACTTTTAACCGTCTTTGTAAATTAATTAACATAAAAAAGCTTAATAAAAGGGTTGAAGAACTTCATAAGGTCTTATTTCTCAAAAATAATATTGCAAAGTGAGACAACAATTTTTAAATTGAAATCGAACCAGAAAGTGAAAAATCTTAGAAATTAAGGTTGATTGAATAAGGTGAATTTAAATTTTAAAAAATTTAGGAAATTTTTCAGAATCAGCTCAGATACTTCTGTTACATTTCGGTGAGATGACTGAGTATCTGGTTAGATCTGGAGATATGGAGAAACTAGGAGCTGTAGCAGGAGGGATAGCATTAGTCAGGTTATACAATTTAGTCTGGTTGATACTATGTTAGGATCATATTTAATAAAGTTGATGCTTTGGCAGGTTGATTTATTGATTGTTATCTTCTTTAGCTTGTTAATCCACATAGAAGTCGTTGTAG
The DNA here is from genome assembly GCF_000591075.1 of Eurytemora carolleeae. Lineage (NCBI taxonomy): Eukaryota > Metazoa > Arthropoda > Copepoda > Calanoida > Temoridae > Eurytemora > Eurytemora carolleeae. Next base: position 501,656 of record NW_019396132.1, on the reverse strand, counting down.
TTATTTTCTCACCTTCTCATTTTGTATCACCTTATCATTTTGTATCACATAGTATCTTCTTTATCTTTTCAGAAACACTTTTTAAAGGAATTGAGTTTTTGCAACAAACTTTCATTTTCTAACCCCAATATCTTTGCAAACTGATCGTGTAAACCTTTGATTTTTCAAACTTAGACTATTTGATCTAACAGAATTAATAGTTTAAAATATCAAAGGTCTAGGAAAACGGGTTGCAAAGTTATAGGAATTAGAAAATCTGAGTTTATGGCAAAAACTCAATTCCTTTGCTTGATTGAATTTCAAATTACTGTATCTAGAAAAATTTTGAAAAACAACATCTAATACTTTGAAATTTTCTGCAGAAATAAGTTGTGGTTCTATTGTGAAACCCTGGGGGTAGAGAGTAATTCCTGCTCCTTAAACGCATTATACAGGTAAATAAGGTTGGTAAGAAAAGGTTGGTAAGAGTTGATATCATTCTTTATGACAGATGCCCAGTCACCTGCTGGAGTCTATATTGTGTACCTAGGGAGATCGGTGACCTGCTGGAGTCTATATTGTGAACCTAAGGAGACCTGTACACAACTGGGGTCTATATTGTTTATATAGGGAGACCTGTGAACAACTGGAGTCTATATTGTGAACCTAGGGAGACCTGCTGGAGTCTATATTGTGTACCTAGGGAGACTTGGGACCTGCTGGAGTCTATACTGTAAACCTAAGGAGACCAGTGAACAACTGGAGTCTAAATTGTGTGTCTAGGGAGACCTGTGGCCTGCTGGAGTCTATATTGTGTACCTAGGGAGACCTGTGACCTGCTGGAGTCTATATTGTGTACCTAGGGAGACCTGTGACCTGCTGGAGTCTATATTGTGTACCTAGGGAGACCTGTGACCTACTGGAGTCTATATTGTGTACATAGGGAGACCTGTGACCTGCTGGAGTCCCTGAGTGAGCAGATGAACCTCTTCTACTCCTCCAACCTTGCAACTGTGATCCTTCAAGTAATCTTTAATACTCCTTCCTTGCACCTTTACCCGGAAACCCGTTTTTTTTATTTCGTGGATTTTGTCTAAATCAAGTAATTATGAATTTTAAAGCGACTTAATATTTTTCTTAGTTATAACAAAACTTATTTTTTTACAATGATTAGGACAGTGAGAGTCAGGACTGGGAGGACCCTCGTCCCTTTCATGAAGGAGAGAGAATATCCTACTGTATACAGATGTGGTCTTTTTACCTAGAGTCTACTAGGTAGGTGTATATCCTACTGTATACAGATGTGGTCTTTTTACCTAGAGTCTACTAGGTAGGTATATATCCTACTGTATACTGATGTGGTCTTTCTACCTAGAGTCTACTAGGTAGGTATATATCCTACTGTATACAGATGTGGTCTTTCTACCTAGAGTCAACTAGATAGGTATATATCCTACTGCATACAGATGTGGTCTTTCTACCTAGAGTCTACTAGGTAGGTATATATCCTACTGTATACAGATGTGGTCTTTCTATCTAGAGTCTACTAGGTAGTTATATATCCTACTGTATACAGATGTGGTCTTTCTACCTAGAGTCTACTAGGTAGGTGTATATCCTACTGTATACAGATGTGGTCTTTCTATCTAGAGTCTGCTAGGTAGGTATATATCCTACTGTATACAGATGTGGTCTTTTTACCTAGAGTCTACTAGGTAGATATATATCCTACTGTATACAGATGTGGTCCATCTATCTAGAGTCTACTAGGTAGTTATATATCCTACTGCATACAGATGTGGTCTTTCTACCTAGAGTCTACTAGGTAGGTATATATCCTACTGTATACAGATGTGGTCTTTCTATCTAGAGTCTACTAGGTAGTTATATATCCTACTGTATACAGATGTGGTCTTTCTACCTAGAGTCTACTAGGTAGGTGTATATCCTACTGTATACAGATGTGGTCTTTCTACCTNAAAATCTTTTACTTACTAGCCTGCCTTTAAAGGATTTGAGTTTTTGCCACAAATTCAAATTTTCTGATCCCTATATCTTTGCATTTTTATGGTGTAAACCTTTGTATTTTAAGGTCTACAACTTTGGGTTGCAAAGATACAAGGGATTAAAAAGCCAGAATTTGTGGCAAAAACTCAATTCCTTTGTAACACACTTTCTTAAAGATTTTAAAAACTTTCATTTACCCAGAATGTGACTGGTATTAAAACACAAATTTTACTTTATTTTAGCCTTCTTTTTTGACGATATGATGCACACTGGTTTATATCATATTCTTACTCTATAGGTTGGATCAGTACAGAGCTGATATTCTTTGTATCCTTCTCCGGGTTAAGGAACTACTCTACGCTTTGTCTCCAAACCACCTGGAGCTTTCTGAACCCAGCTCTCCTAAACTCTCTTTAATTCATACTAAAGTAATCTTTTATATTTTAATGCAAACTAATAATTTATCAAAGTGGAAGAACAAAAGCGGGTTTTGTCATTTTGATTATTTTTTTTTAGTGTGACTTGCTGGTTCAATGCTTGACAATGGTTACTGCTCCAGTCTCCGAGATGTCCAAGTATATTCCAAGTTCTGAGAATGAACACCAGAGTAAATATCAACCATGGATTCAGCTTATCCATCCACGCCTATACATGGATGAAGAAGAGAAAGGTTGGTTAAAACCCAACCCTTTCCCACGCATAGTATATATGTACGGAGAAAAAGATTTTTTAGTACTTATTATATCACATATACGTTCTTGGGAAATTTGAAAAAAAATGTATGATGTTTGTTTAGAAAAACTTATTCTTATATGTTTTCAGGACTAAGAGACCTGTATTTGACCTGTAGAATTGTATCGGAGAAACCCCAACCTTCATGGCCTCTCCTCATCCTTCTTTGTAACTCTAATCAGAGATATTTCTCCAGTCTTCTCTTTACACAGATGGGAGCTTTTGTTCCAACTGGAAAGGAGGTAGAGGTATCTTTATGGGAAGGAGGTAGAGATAACTTTATGAGAGGGGAGGTAGAGATAACTTTATGGGAAGGAGGTAGAGCTATCTTTATAGGAAGGAGGTAGAGATAACTTTATGGGAAGGAGGTACAGTTAACTTTATGGGAATGAAGTAGAGATAACTTTATGGAAAGGAGGTAGAGATGACTTAAATAGAAAGAAGGTTGAGATAACTTTATGGGAAGGAGTTAGAGATAACTTTATGGGCAGGAGGTAGGAATAACTTTATGGGAAAGAGGTAGACATAACTTTATGGGAAGGGTGCAGAGATAACTTTGTGGGAAGGATGTAAAGATAACTTTATGGGAGAGGAGGTAGAGATTACTTTATGGGAAGAAGGTAGAGATAAAATTAACGGAAAGCGGTAGAGATAACTTTATGTGAAAGAGGTAGAGATAACTTTATGGAAAAGAGGTAGAGATAACTCTATGGGAAATAGGTAAAGATAACTTTATGGGAAAGAGGTAGAGATAACTTTATGGGAAGGATGTAGAGATAACTCTATAGAAAATTGGTAGAGATAACTTTATAGGTAGAGATAACTTTATGGAAAGGAGTTAGAGATAACTTTATGGAAAGGAGTTAGAGATAACTTTATGGAAAGGAGGTAGAGATAACTTTATGGGAAGGAGGCAGGGATAACTTTATGGGAAAGAGGTAAAGATAACTTTATGGGTAGGGTGCAGAGATAACTTTGTGGGAAGGATGTAGAGATAACTTTATGGGAAGGAGGTAGAGATTACTTTATGGAAAGGAGGTAAAGATAAATTTATGGGAAATAGGTAAAGAAAACGTTATGAGAAAGAGGTAGAGATAACTCGATGGGAAAGAGAAAGATAAAACTACGGGAGTAGAAAGTGACGTAAATTGAAGAAGAAGGGGTTGTTGAGTTGAAGGCAGAGCATATTGACGACCTGAAAATTAGAAATTATTTCACTACAATCAAGTGTATCTCCGCTTACGATCTGTGAGTGCTAGGATAAAAAAGAATTAATCTTCTCATGATATTTCACGGCATTTTCTCCTCCGAGTAAAGGAGAAATGATTTTAAAATTTGACTGTTTTTGAAAATTGATGTTATTCTCGCGGTAAGAATTAAGTAAAGTTAAAAAATCTGTTAAGTTTGCCGGGTTGGGTTCGCGCTGTGGTCTCTCCGCGTGTACTCAGACTTGTATTGGAGCAGCGGAGTCAAACTGGCCAGAACTAGTTTTACAAGGTTAAAATTATAACAATTTTTTTAAAATTATAATTTTTCATTCCGGCGTCAACATGATTCTTTTTAATTGTTGAGTTTTCCAGGCGTACTCTGGTGTTTACTGTTTACTGATGAGAACAGTTATCAACCCATCACTAAGGTTTGAATTAAACACTCTTCTTTTTAACTTTTTTTACGAACTGATAGTTTTTTTTAGGCTTTTCAGTCTTTGCTGGAAAAATTAACACCTGAGAGCTGGGAAGCGTTGAACAGGTTTGAAAAAATCAGTTTAAACAATTATTATTTTTACCAATATATGAATATAAAGAAACATATTTCATGTTTTAGGAAGTCTATTGTTTTTTTTCAGGAATAATGTTTGGAATCAGATAAGACCAGTTTGGGTGTCAGCAGTTTCATCTCTTCTTCAACCCTTCCTCAGGTAAACTCCTTCACCGGAGTAAGTGTGTATTCGTCATACATGGAGTTATCATGTATCCTTCCTACCCGGCCAGAGTTTCATCTATCAATTCTTTACTGAAGAAGAGTAAGGATGTCCTACCCAAATCAATCATGTATCCGCTTTACCCAGAGAGTAATCATATATTCGTCCTACCCCGACAGCAATCATATATCCGTCCAACCCAGAAGAATAATCATATATCCGTTCTATCCAGAGAGTAATCTTATATCCGTCCTACCCAGAGAGTAATCACATATCCGTTCTATCCAGAGAGTAATCATATATCCTGTCTACCCAGAGAGTAATTTTATATCCGTTCGACCCAGAGAGAAATCATATATCCGTCCTACCCAGAGAGTAATCATATATCTGTCCTACCCAGAGAGTAATCATATATCCGTCCTACCCAGAGAGTAATCATATATCTGTCCTACCCAGAGAGTAATCATATATCCGTCCTACCCAAAGAGTAATCATATATCCGTCCTACCCAAAGAGTAATAAAATATAAAATATAAAGTATAATCCCTGCCCTGTCAACCCTGAAGAGAAACAGCATTTTAAAGAGAAGAAGTAGATGAACACAAATAAGAACCTTTGTAGAGTTTAAAAGGTTGTGAGAGTCCCTTGATAGAGTCTATGTGTCTGCAATTTTCAACGTCGGGTTGCAGATGTCCAAAAACAACTACTAAATCATTTCCAGATACGATTTTTTTACATGAATTGTTTTCTTTATAATTAATATTAGATAAATATGAATTCACCAGATTTTATTGCCATTATTGAGAGCTCTAGAATTTAAAATGTAAGTGGGAACCTTTTTTTATGTACCCCCTTTATTTGCTTTAAACCCGCATTATAGTACTCATCAGATTGCTTAAATACCGTCTATTTCACAATTTTATAGGTCTCACTGTACCCAGAGTAATCATGTCTTCTATCGTTTATCAAGTTCTATTTTTTATAGTTTTCATATATTTGTTCTACCCGGAGCAATTCTGTCACCTACCTGCTTTGAAAATTCACAGTCATATATTCGTTCTACCTAGAGCAATTATGTCACCTACCTGCTTTGAAAATTTAAGTCATATTTCGTTCTACCTAGAGCAATCATGTCACCTACCCTGCTTTGAAAATTGACAGTCATGTTTCGTTCTACCTAGAGCAATTATGTCACCTACCTGCTTTGAAAATTGACAGTCATCTTTTCGTTCTACCTAGAGCAATTATGTCACCTACCCTACTCAGAAAATTGACAGTCATATTTTCGTTCTACCTAGAGCAATCATGTCACCTACCCTACTTAGAAAATTGACAGTCATGTTTCGTTCTACCTAGAGCAATAATGTCACCTACCCTACTTAGAAAATTCACAGTCATGTTTTTGTTTTACCTAGAGTAATTATGAAACCTTTCAACGGAGTAATTATGAAACCTTTCAACGGAGTAATTATGAATCCCTTCAACGAAGCAATTCTGTTTCCTTCCTAACAAAGCAAGCAATGTGGATCATATATTTTGTTTCAGTCCTGCAGTCGAAGATATCATAAGAAGTATGGGAAATGGTATTTCGTCTAGTCTTAATAAAATACCCAAGGTACGTAATGATAATCTTAAACTTTATTTGATGTTAAATCAAGAGCAACTACAGGGTGTCCCACGAAACATGACAGTTGGTAAATAGTTTAAAGAAAATAATAATAAATATTTTATGGCATCCATATTATAGTAAAATTGATTTCTAAGTATTTGAGTAAAGTTTTTTTTTCAAACTAAATAAACTGCGAAAAGTCTTTAATATCTAATACATTATATGGAAGAAAACATTCAAAACTATTCAGCAACTGTCATGTTTCGTGGGACACCCTGTATCAGCGGCGCACGAGTTGGGGCACTTGGTGCACGTGCTTCATGAAATGATTATATATGATGTACGTGGGGTAAAAAAATGAAAAGTTTGACATTAAAAGGCAAGTTATTCATCCTTTATTAATATTTGAAAACCCTGGAGAAGTTTATTGCGCTTTGCGCAAACATATCTAATTTCTGTGAACAAAAATCAATTTGGTGATCACAAAAGAAACAAAAAACTTTTTCTCTATTTTTTAATTCTTTTTAACAAAAAATTTACAAACCTAACTCCTGCAGGAAATATTATTTTTGATGAATAAGGGGGGGTACTTGTTTCCTTGTTATTACTTCCTGCCCAAAAATTCAGCAAATAAAACCCAACAATTTTTTTTCTGCTCAGCGCAAACATATATATAATTTCTAGGGGGAAAAATATTGTTGAAAAGGGGAAAGATTTTTTATGAAAGGAACTGACTTTTTGCCACAAACTCAAATTTTCTAATCCCTATTTTTTCGAAAATTGATTCACAGTTTGAAATATCAAAGATCTATGATATTGGGTTGCAGATGTAGGGATTATAATTTTGAGTTTGTGACATGAACTCATTTCCTTAGCAACTATGATATTTAATTAACAAATTAAAAGCCTAAGTATAAAAGACATAATGTTCTTCAATAAAGATATAAAACTAATCAATACTTTTGCCAAAATAGAAGTTTTAAGGGGCACAAAATCTTCTAGGGGTACACAAAAAAAATCGGCGCGCTCACGAACGCAAAACGTGCTCCCCTTCTCTAAGGCTCTCGTTCGCCCTTGGCAACTACAGGGTGTCCCAATAAACATGGGAATTCAGTGACGACTTTTATATCGTCTTCGATCCATGCGGCATTTTCTCATACACACAATTATTGCAGTATTCCAGCTTAAACATACAACATCTAAAACGTCTGGTCTTGAGATTTTCAAAATGTGGTCAACCATTTTTGTATCTTCAAAATTGACAGATATGGCAAAATTTGTAAAAATTTCAATTTGTTTCATAAATCAAAATTGTCCTAATATCTCATATCTTCGTTAATTTTTAAGACACGAGGAAGGTAGACTACTTTATGAAAAACTCATCAGACCTGCAGTCTCGTTTTTTTTAGTTTTTTTCTCCATACACCAAATATCAGAAATCATAGACGACTTGAAAGTCGTATCTCAATTCCCATGTTTATTGGGACACCCTGTCTATAAAACTATATGAAAATGTTAATAATAATCACTATTGTAGGCCCGGGGGCTTCTTATCAAATCCTTGATTAGTCTTGAAGAATCTATTCCTGTCAGTTTGGTTGGATTCCTATTCTCCATTGAGGTAATTATACAGGGCTAACCACAAAGGATGAGACTAAATACGACCAAAAATTCTTATGTCTGCCTTGAATATTATTTTTCTATTTAAATATTAGACAAAGGAAAAAGTTTACAGATGCATCGAATCATAAACACTAAAAATGTTGTACAGTTGTTTCTGAAGTCTTCATTTTTGGGGGTAAACCTGTATAATTAGATTTGTATTATGAAAAAAAGACGGCATTTAAACTCTTGTTCAGGAGTTCTCCCCTTCCAATTGTACTCCTTTGTGTGGATCCATCGTTCTGCACTTCATCTTCACATCAATATATACTACTATAAATACACTTATACATCTATACAGGTACAGGTACAGGTACAGGTACAGGTACAGGTACAGGTACAGGTACAGGTACAGGTACAGGTACAGGTACTTGGTACAGGTAAAGGTACAGGTACAGGTACAGGTACACTGTGCAGGTACAGGAACATGGATACACCGAAATAATTCATAAACTTCTTCTTGACAATTTTTCAATGGTTTTTGTACTATTATACCTTTGAATCTCAGTAATTCTAAAAAGATGTATAGCCATGAAATATGCGGTGACAGTTTTAAAGAGCTTCATATGATTATTTAATTAAAAAACTAAATATCTGCAGAATTACATTATTAGTAGGTTTAGAAAACGAAATTTTATAAATTCTCTCGATGTCTCCGAAGTTTTTGGTTAAACTGTAAAAACCCACATTTAGGAATCAAGGCATAGAGGAGGGAAAGCTTGAATTTCTTCAAGGCTTGAATGAGAATATTTGTTGTTTAAACTCCACCCCGGAGTTAGAACAGTTGTTGAACTCTATGAAAAGTCGTCTTCTCTCTGGAGACTCGAAAGATGATGATTCCGACAGTGGAACTGGGTTATCTGATGTAGAGGAAACCTTCTCCGATGAAATGCTTCTAATCAAGGAAGAAACTAAACTAAGTCTTTTTATCATACTTTTTTTAAAGTGTCAATCTTTTTTATTTGTTTAAATGAGTATGTTTGAGACTTGAGTAAGACTTTACTTTAAGAATGGACTGGCTATTTATGGCAGTTGAACTGAGAGTATTATAGAATAAATCAGGAATTATTCTATACCCATGATACGTTTTTACGTTCTATCATTGAAAATACAATGCAATTATAAGCCGTAAAACGTTTATAGGTACAAAATTAATCCTGATATTTAATGTTTTAAGACTGCACTCTCAGTTCAACTGCAGTACCTAGCCGGTCACTCCCTATACGGTTCTGTTTATTTCGTTGGAATGTTAAGTTTAAAGTTTGTTTCTCTAGTATGAATGTGTAGCAGCAGAGATACTTCAGGAGAGGTCGTCTTTACTTCCATTAACCGCCCTTTACAGGTATTTACACTTAAAGGGACAGTCAGCGTAATTTTAAGTGACCCTCCGTGCCAAGATGTCAATATCCGGTTTAAAATGGTAGAATTCTAACTTTAATCGGATCAAAAATGTGGAAGAGTCTGTGTTTTCCTAACTTGAAAAGTGTTTAAAGTAAACAGTTTAAAGAAACAAATCTAATATATACTTAATCAGCTAGACAAAGCGTTTAAGGCAAGTTTAAGGTTACAGTTGGAAGTCGAGCATCACGCTTACAGCCCCTTTAAATAGTTTATTAGGGCATTTTATCTCGTTTTTCTTAAAATTACTCATTTCCTTTTCTGGCTAGATTTTTCATTGGTATATACATTTGATATTACCGTTGTTGATTTCATCTTATGATTGTTTGAATTAAGAATTTTTGGTTCATTATAAGGTTATTAGTTGATAAAATATTAAGGTTTGTGTGCTATAACAGTACCTGGATTAACTGGAACCTAGGGTTTCAAGAATCTGAGAGTTCTCCACCCAAGATGAAACCCTGGAACAGTTCTCCTCAACCAGACCGTTCTCCTCTGCACATGATCAACTTTGTTGGTAATTCTTTCTTCTCTTTGATGTCAGGGTTAAAGAGATAATTAGAACTTATCCATGTTTAAGTAACCATACCAGATTATCCATGTTTAAGTAACCATACCAGATTATCCATGTTTAAGTAACCATACCAGATTATCCATGTTTAAGTAACCATACCAGATTATCCATGTTTAAGTAACCATACCAGATTATCCATGTTTAAGTAACCATACCAGATTATCCATGTTTAAGTAACCATACCAGATTATCCATGTTTAAGTAACCATACCAGANCCCCCCCACATTAATTAGACCATTTTCCGTCTAGTGCACTTTGCAACTTTAAGTGTACACCTCAAACCGGCGCTCTATGGAAATCGGCCGATGAAATAAAAAAAAATCCTAACTGGCTGTTGATGGACATTACTCGTGAGGGTCTTTTTTTAATCCGTCTTAACTGAAACCACCTTTAAAATCACAAATAAAAAAAAATATTTTAAAAAGCCAATAAAAAGTAAGAAAGTCACACCATAGACTTGTGGGAAATATTTTTTTTTTTTAAATGTTAGCAAATATTTGAGTAAGATGATATTTTTGAAGGATCAAATGAAATCAGTGGACTAATAAACCTGCGGGTTCCCTGGAATGACTGGATCACTTCTTGTTTGTCAACAAGAAAACCGGTTCATGTCAACCTATTCTCACTCAGGTAAAAAAAAACTAACTTTTGGTACAACAAGAATAAAAAAATGAAAAAACAAAATAGATAAGACAGAGATACATGTAACATTAGGTTTCTTAAACTCAATGTCTTGTCATACTCTTCTTTTTGATGTAATGCACAATAATAATATTACGAAGTGATGAGTTATAATTGTTTTTTAATCCAAAATATGCTTTGCTTCTTTTATGTTTTCAATTTTCAAAATACCCCCTGTTCAGTAATATTTAGAATAATAAAGCTTCACCATCATTTGTAAAACTAATAAGAAGTAAAATCTTTCATTTAATCTAAAACCATTGTCAATAATTTTTTAACTGAAATGAAAGATGAATATTTTGTATGATCAGCTAAAAAGAAGATACAACACCTAACTAGAAACATTCACTGCTCTTTTAAAAATTCAAAAATAAATATTAAAAAATGTTTAAGATTAATTTCGAAATCGTCTCTTAATTCTCATGTGTTTTGAGACACTGTGCATAAAATTTAGAATCTATGTGGATTCTGCCGTATACATTTTTAATACATTTTTTTATCTTAATTTTTGATATTTTCAGGCCTGCATTCTTCCCATCAGAGAGGGAGTTTCTTCATCCAGACGAGGTTCAAGAACAGGATAGGATCAAGGAGATATTGGAGAACATGTAGAGGATCAAGAACAGGATAGGATCAAGGAGATATTGGAGAATATGTAGAGGATCAAGAACAGGATAGGATCAAGGAGATATTGGAGAATATGTAGAGGATCAAGAACAGGATAGAATCAAGGAGATATTGGAGAACATGTAGAGGGTCAAGAACAGGATAGGATCAAGGAAATATTGGAGAATATGTAGAGGATCAAGAACAGGATATTATCGAGGAGACATTGGAGAATATGTAGAGGTTCAAGAACAGGATAGGATCAAGGAGATATTTAAGAACATGTAGAGGTTCAAGAATAGGATAGGATCAAGGAGATATTGGAGAATATGTAGAGGATCAAGAACAGGATAGAATCAAGGAGATATTGGAGAACATGTAGAGGATCAAGAATAGGATAGGATCAAGGATATATTAGAGAATATGTAGAGGATCAATTATAGGATAGGATTAAGTTTATAATGGAGAATATGTAGAGGATCAAGAACAGGATAGGATCAATGTTTNCCCTCTCTACTCCTCCTTTTCACCCAGCTTGTCTCTTTTCATGTTTCTCTAGTCTCCACCCCCTCTTTGAAACTGTGGCATTAAATAGGTATTTTCTCGGTATTTGAGCTCATAATGTCAAACAAAGTGAGAAATAGCTGGAATGAGTCTGTGAGGGCAGGGAAGGGGGTGGGGGGGGGAGGTCAGTTTAAAATTTAAACAATCTAAGTAGATGGGACAGGTGCTCTGCAATGCTTAAACGCCGGATGGACTGCAGGTTTAGATTTTGAGCAGGTTCAGCTCTGGCTAAGGTCAATAGCCAGAGCAGGTTCAAATATTAAGAGCTTAATAAAGTTCAACCCAAGAGCAGGTTGAGAAATTGAAAAAGCGACTCAGACAGGGGGTATAAAAGCAGAGCTTTAAGCCTAAAGTAAGGCGCATGTATTAGTTAGAAAAGTCAAAAAATTTGAACAGCCTCAGACCAATAGTATTTGAGTTATCGCAAAAAAAAACGACAGGGAGAGGGGGGGGGGTCACGGTGACCCCCTCAGTCGGAATAGGCTCTCCAACAGGTTTAATAAAGGATCTATACCAATTCAGACCTGAAGACAAATTGAATAGAGAATTATTTGAGTTTGAGTAGGCTTAGACATGTAGCAGATCAAAAGATTGAGAAAGTTTATACAAGGAACAGATTCAAAGATTTAGAAACTTTAGACAAGGAATAGATTCAAAGATTGAGCAAGTTTAGACAAGGAATAGATTCAAAGATTTGAGAAAGTTTATACAAGGAACAGATTCAAAGATTGAGAAAGTTTAGACAAGGAATAGATTCAAAGATTTGAGAAAGTTTATACAAGGAACAGATTCAAAGATTTAGAAACTTTAGACAAGGAATAGATTCAAAGATTGAGCAAGTTTAGACAAGGAATAGATTCAAAGATTTGAGAAAGTTTATACAAGGAACAGATTCAAAGATTGAGAAAGTTTAGACAAGGAATAGATTCAAAGATTTGAGAAAGTTTATACAAGGAACAGATTCAAAGATTTAGAAACTTTAGACAAGGAATAGATTCAAAGATTGAGCAAGTTTAGACAAGGAATAGATTCAAAGATTTGAGAAAGTTTATACAAGGAACAGATTCAAAGATTTGAGAAAGTTTAGACAAGGAATAGATTCAAAGATTGGAGAAAGTTTATACAAGGAACAGATTCAAAGATTTGAGAAAGTTTAGATAAGGAACAGATTCAAAGATGGAGCAGGTTTAGACAAGGAACAGATTCATAGATTTGAGAAAGTTTAGACAAGGAATAGATTCATAGATTAAGAAAGTTTATACAAGGAACAGATTCAAAGATTAAGAAAGTTTAGACAAGGAATAGATTCAAAGATTTGAGAAAGTTCGACAAGGAGCTGATTCAAAGATTTAGATGGTTTAGACAAGGAACAGATTCAAAGATTTGAGAAAGTTTAGACAGGGAACAAATCAAAAATTGAGAAAGTTTGACAAGAAGCCGATTCCAAGATTAAGAAGGTTTAGACAAGAAACAGATTTAAAAATAAGAAAGTTTAGACAAGGAACAGATTCAAAGATTGAGAAGGTTTAGACAAGGAACAAAGAAAATGAGTTTTTGCCACTAACTCTAATTTTGTAATCATTATACCTTTGCAACCCGATATCGCAGACCTTAAAAATTTCAAACTATGAATAATGTTTGATGAAATAGCCTAAGTATGAAATATCAAAAGTTAACACCATCAGATTGCAAAGATATAGAGATTAAAAAATTTAAGTTTGTGGCAATAACTCAATTCCTTTGGTTTGGTCCTAGTACAGGCTCATTGCTAGAGACAAGTTAAACCCTGGAGCTAGGTTAAGACTGCAGTGAGGTTAACCCTAGAGCAGTTGCTGGGGTATCAAGTAAATCTAGTTTGGTTTCAGAGCTTAAGCATGTGCACTTGAATGTTTTTAACCATGGTGAAAATTTTAATTTTAGAAGGTAGACTTTTACAGGGAAAACTTAGCGACTTTAATAGAGAAAGTTTAGTTTTTTACAACTCTACTCTTAAACTTTTTTATGTTGTCCCTGCAAAGATTAAATTGACAAAGGATTACTATAAAGTCGTTTTATTGATTAAAAATAATCACAAGATCGAAATAAAAAGTAAAACATGAGAATTCTTTGTTCACAGCACAAATATATAATTTATCCAGGTTCAGTAAGATTACGAAGAGTGGTAGTTGCACTGTTGACGGGAAACCTTACTACACTGTCTCTCAGATACAGTCCTACATTCTTGTTCAGTTCTATATTCAGTTCTCTGCCTTGGAACATCTCGACAATCTTGGCGGGATACGTTCTTACACTCCTCCCGGGGTACCTGGAGTAAACATATTAGATTATATCAACAATCCTGACGGGATACGTTCTTACACTACTCCCGGGGTACGGAGAAAACATATTAAAACAAACAAAAACCATATCTAATTGTGCAAACCTATGGTATTTCAAATTTATATTTTTCTAACAAAATTAAACAACGTTGCAAAGAAACAGTATGATCAAAAAACTCTGAAATAGGAAGAACTTCTATTAGAACCAAGTGAAAAAGACTATTAGAACTAAGCGAAGAAGACTATTAGAACAAAGGTATCACTTAAATTCCACATGAGCTTGAGTCAAGTTGTATCTAGTAAGACTATTTGATTTATAACATCAAACACAATTAAGTATTGCTGTAATGTCGTCTTCATATTCCATGTTTTTCAGGTTATCACTGTATATTGTATAAAGATGTGAAAACTAGAGTACGATGAGAGTATTCAGTTCCTTTAATTACCTGTTTAGAAACAGAATCAGTGACTGTACTGCAGACCTGCTTGGGCACAGAGTTACAGACATTATCTTGTACTGTACTGCAGGACTGCTCCGATACATAGTTGGTAATGTCCTTGTACTCAGTAGTACACGCTTGTCTAGTTTCTGTGTGACACTTCTGTCTCGGAACTAACTCACACTTTTGTCTGAACAAAAACAATGTTCAAAAATAAATTAAAGATAAAAATTTGACTAAACACAAAGTCAAAATAACCTGTTGATTGGATTGCATTCTTGTCTTTGAACTTGCTTGCAAACCTGGTTTGGAACTTGCTGACAAACCTAGAAAATATATTTTTAAAAGTAATTTTTCTTTTTACTTAAAGGGAGTGATTAGCTAGACATGGCAGTTGAGCTGAAAGTACATTCTTGTAGAGAACAACCTTAGGATTCATTTTTGCGGGTGTACAATTTTTCAATAAGAGCGTAAAGTAGTTATACTAATTCACCAGTTGTTTCGGTCAGCAGAATAAACGTTTTATCAAAAATTCTTAAATAACATGGACAACTGCAGTGAAATATTATAAAAGTATAACTTTTATACCTGCTTGGGTTTAGAGTAACACTTTTGTTTTGGGACGAGAGTTGACACCTGTTGTTGTTCGTCCCTACACTGGTTTCTAGGTACTGGACGACACACAGGACGAGTAATTGTACTACACTCCTCAGCACTCTCTGTAGTAGTGTAGGATCTTGGTACTTGTCTACACTCCTGCCGAGGGACTTGGTTACACTCCTCACGGGGAACCTGGAGAACAATGTAAAAAATATCTGGGGACGGGAAGCGAAGTTTCAAGCGACCCTCCATGCAACGGTTTCATAAAATCTGATGAATAAATGTTTGGTTTAGATAATTTGTTTCTTTTAAGCAAGAAATGCGCGAGAAATAAAATCATGGAGATCTAATTCATGCTTAATCAGATAAAGCTATTAATGGCACCGTTGTAAGTCAGGCATTGTCATCTATTCATGAAGAGTTACTTGAAATAACACTAACAGTCACTTAGAAAATAAAATCTTGAGAAACGTACCTGAACGCAGTTTTGTCTTTGAACATCTTTGCACTCCTGTCTTGGGACTTCACGGCATACTTCACGGGGCTCGTCCCAACATTTCTCACTTAACACAGAAATAAACTTTAACCCTATTCCAGTACAATTTTGTTCATGACTCCAATCTGATCTGAGGATGTTAAATATTTTTGGGTTTCTGATTAAAGCTGTATTTCTTAAGTCCTAAGACAATGCCTTATATGTCCTAAACAATATTGAAATATTCTTACATAGCCTACGACAACAGGAAGAAGCCAATCCCATAAAAATTAAATGTGTAACCTTTAGAGCTTTCCAAAAATGGATGGAATGTTTTAGTATTACAATAAATAGAACGAGGGTGGGGGTGATTTCTAATATCCCCAGTTTTTTGGGGGGGCAGAGGAGATTTGGGTAGAAACTCTAAAAATCTACTAACCTTGGAACCTGCTCGCAAACCTCTCTTGGTTCATCCCAGCACTTCTGTACTCCCTTGACACTGGTGCACTCCTGGACCGTTGTAGTTCTGCATTCCTTCTTATACACAGTAGAACACTGGCGATCAGTCACCATAGAGCACTGGCGGTCAGTTACAGTCTTACATTGCTGGTCGGTAACAGTAGAGCAGGATTCTTCCTGTTTAGTACTACACTGCTGATCATATACTGTGGAACACTCTTCAACCTGCTTGGTTTTAGTGACAGGTTTCTGAACCTGCTGACACACTTGCTCAGGAGCATCATGGCATTCTTCTACAGGGACCAGAGCACACTTCTGCCGGGTTACAAGTTCTACCTGGGTTTCTGTTACAGTGTCACAAACCTGCTCCTGGACGGTGTCACACTTCTCCGAGTATTCAGTTCGGCACTCCTGATCATACTTTGTATCACAATCCTGTTCAACGATATTCTTGCATTCCTGCTCTTGGACAGTAGAGCACTTCTCTTCAGGAACAGACTTGCACTTCTGCTCTGGGACTGATTTGATCTGAGGAACCTGGATACTCTTACACTTCTCCCGGGGTACCTGATTACACTCCTGCATACTCACGGTGTTGCACACTTCTCTAGGTACCTGGTCAACCTTAGTGTCGTACACAGTATTGCACTGCTTGTCTAATACCGTATTGCATTGTTGTTCAGTTGTTGTTGTTGTGAACGGTTTCTGAACAGATGTGCATTGTTGACGAGGTTCATCCCAACATTTTTCCTCCCAGATGGTTTGACAAGACGGTACTCCACCGTACACCAGGGCAGTACACAACATCAACACAATACACTATACAATATTTTCATTAATAAAAATAATCCCAAGGGACAGAACCCCAAAAGCTCGTTACTGTTACAGTTTAACTAAGAAGGCTTCCTTATAATTATCAGGGTTCCTGGTACTGCATCTTATTATCATGTGTGCAAGAGCTACAATTATCACTAACTTTCACGTAAATTGATTAATAACATCTGAATTTTAATTTCAATGTAAACAAAAAAGCGAATCTGTAAAAAACACTGAGGAGTCGAGATCACTAACATGAAACTATTTAGATAGGCGTTTTCAATACATTTCTTGTTCACATTAATCTTTTAAAAGAGGAGTTATGATTGCGAATATTTCAGATTGCAATCTTCTGTATAATTCAATTTTGTTCGACTTGAGATGCAATTATTCATTAAACATTTGTTTCGTAATACTATATTCTATAATATCACTCAAGTACAAGGCACCATGCGCAAAGAAATATAAAATGCTAAACTGCTAGAATGCACCTTTTTTTAATCAACACCAAATTAGTCCTTGGAAGTTTTATTACAGTCCAGAGCCCGTTCTCTTCATCATAATGTATAAACAGTGTTAGTGTTGTACGCATACTTTGGGGGGACGATACTTTGGGCGCTAGATGTCTCACGCAAAATTCTTATCCGATAGTTAGTTCATACGAGAGACATCCCACGGCCATAACTAGCCAACCTTGCCATAAATAGTCCTGCAGCCGAAAATATTAGATCTAAGAAACGAGAGTCTAGTGGACGACCGGTGTTGAAACCTAGTCGGCGTAAGCAATCTATTGAAGGGTTGGGACGGGATGATTCTGATACGGAGAATATCTCCAACCCACGGCCAAACTATCGTCCCCTAAAGAACGTGACAACACGACCACTGTTTATACATTTTTAGTGCGAGAACTGGCTCATACAATGCTTAAAACCAATATTGAAATTAATTATTAAATAAACGAACATCTTCTGTAATAAGCAAATATTTGCTAAGCCCTTACTTTAAAAGGTTGTCCTAAGAAAAACTAAATTTGATTTAACCAAAGATCAACAACATAGCTTAACTATTCAAATCAATAAAAAATGATTTAATGATAGAAATTTGCACGATCTCAAATATGTAGAAAGACCTCAGACCTTAAGATTTATTTAGATCGAATTCCTAGGTTGCAGACAAATAAATTAAATAGAGAACTAGCACAAGTATCAGAGTTCTTATCACAAACTCTGATATCATAATTCCTATATCTTAGCAACCCAATGTAATATAGAGATATATCACACTAGGAATTAAGTTACCCTAAATAGTCTAAATTAAAAATATAAAAGCTGAGAATATGTACGTCCATGGAAAACACTCACTTGAAATAATTAAGGAGTTATGCGATTCAGAGAGGAGACGAATCATCCTAAAGCTGGATTTAAATACGTCACCTTAATCATGTTGAGAACTGATCTGTCAGGATTGAACTGATGAATAAAAATCATCAAAACCTATTTATATCCAGTGCAGTACACATGGATTATGCTTGCAGTACGATAGGTGTTTTTACATTTACATCGACAGTTTGAACTTTATTTGTTTACATTCCTCCCAAACTGCAGTACGCTATATGCTGTTAATGTTTTCTTTACTCCGCTTAAACTTACCAAGGTTATAATGCAAGGAAAGTTAATTGCAGTTGCGTTTACTCTGCGTACATATTGAAACCAGTTCTCTTTGGGCAGAATTTGTAAACAAGAATAGATGCATCAGTGTTCGTTTAGTATCCGAGGAGGTCAAAAGCATTAAATTTTGATAATTTTGATAATTCACATATTAGTATCCTATGACCAGAATATTTCATTGATTTTTTATGTGAAAGATGGATCCCATGTCAGGCTTCGACATCCGTCTTGTGCTTACAGAGGCAGTACACTGCAATACAAAAGATACGTACACCTCTGAAATAGCTTTCCTTGCAATATAACCTTGTATTATACCAAGTTTTTTTTATTGTATATTGAGAACAGGGATAAGAATAAAGAGAAGGGAAATGGCGCTGGTCTGGCATGAGAAAGCCAGTCGCAATGCTTTGCAGACGAGTTCGATATTCCTTACACACACTCTTTTGGTACAGACACAAAACATGACTACAGTAAAGGAAATTGCAGAACAATGCCGTCAATTATAATTAAGCTTGAATAACGAGTGGTTTATTGTAAACTTTAATCAAATTATATTCTTTGCATGAAAATTTGGCTTATAGTTTTGACTTAATTATATAAATAATATACTACATGTATATTAAACTAATTTTTAAGTAAACAATTAACAATAAACAAATTAACTCTCCTAGACTGTACAAATACCGAGATTCTTATTTACTGTATATACCTACAGTACACGTATATACTTACACACACTCTTTTGGTACAGACACACATACATGAAGTTTCCGCCCTCTGGACTAAAAATGAGAACACGAGAGAAAACAATCCTTAAAGGAACTGTCGACGTATTTCTAAGTAACCCCCATACAAACATTTATCTGTTCAATTGACAAAGGAACCCTTTAAAATAAAATTTTATCTGATTAACTTGGAGAAAGCTTTGCTACTTGGAACAGTATGTAATTCTGACAATTTCATTCTTTGTCTTTTCTGCATAAATCCGCAAGAAAATCATTATTAGAAATTATTAATGGTCTGATAGAAAAACAAGGATAACATCATCAGTATTGTGAAGTGTGCACGTATCTCTTTAACCGAAAGTTCACTTGGAATAACGTGAAATGTCCCTTTAATAACCCAATATAATTCTCTATCCTAAATATCCCTTTAATAACCCAATATGATTCTCTATCCTAAATATCCCTTTAATAACCCAATATGATTCTCTATCCTAAAAATCACTCTTCTCTTTGTTGATAATTACGAATAAAATCAATAAAGAAGGGAAAGGGGATTACGAAAAGTGGGTGGGGAGGGGGGGGGGGTTGATTGAGCTGTAGGAGGGGGAGGAGAGATTAAAATGAGCAAAATTGATTTGAGAATTTACTACCCCTCATCTATCCATGTGGTGGATTGGGATGGGGGATTTAAAACCCAAATGTGTAGTATTTAGATTTGTATCCGTTGAATAAACATATACAGTAATCCAACCTTATTCCGGAGACCTTAATCCAACCTTACTCCGGAGACAGTAATCCAACCTTACTCCAGAGCAAGAAATCCAACCTTATTTAGGAAAAAGTAATCCAACCTTACCCCGGAGAAAGTGATCCAACCTTACCCCGGAGAAAGTAATCCATCCTTACTCCAGAGAAAGTAATCAAACCTTATTTAGGAAAAATTAATCCAACCTTACCCCGGAGAAAGTGATCCAACCTTACCCCGGAGAAAGTAATCCAACCTTACTCCGGAAAAAGTAACCCAACCTTGTTCTGTAGACTAGAATCCAACCTTGCTTCAGAGACAGTCGTCTTGGAGACAAGAACCCAGTCTTTTTAGGAAACTAGAATCCAACTTTACTCCGGAGACAAGAATCCAACCTTTCTCCGGAGACTAAAAGCCCACCTTGCTTTGGAGAAAGTAATCTAACCTTGCTCCGAAGGTTAGCACCAAACCTTGCTTCGGAGACTAGATTCCAACCTTGCTCTGGAGGCTTGAACCAAACTTACTTCGGAGACAAGAATTCAACGTTTCTCCGGAGACAGTAATCCATCCTTGCTTCGAAAGCAAGAATCCAACCTTGCTTTGGAGACCAGAACCCAACCTTGCTCCAGAGACTAAAATCCAGTCTTTCTTCGGAAACAACAACCCTACCTTACTCCGGAGAATAGAATCAAATCTTGCTCCTGAGACTAAAAGCCAACCTTGCTCTGGACACTTGAACCCAACCTTACTTCGGAGACTAAACCCCAACCTTATTTCGGAAACTAGAATCCAACATTGCTCCGGAGATTTTAATCCAATCTCTTATACTCAATATTTAAACAGAAACAGTATGTTAGCTGTGCTTTTTTCCGGATCTTTGTATATCTCACTCCTGTATGCCGAGTCCATTAGCGCCTGATCCAATCAGGGTTCAGTCATGTGTTTGTTGTCTATTCTGAACCAATAGAAATAGTATGGCGGTAACATCTATCTTTCTATCTATCTCATTATCCAATTAGAGATATGAATCCTTCAATCGGTGCTATAACAGTAAACGGAAATATTTACTTCTATTGAAACTATAGTGATCTCAACTCTAAATCAAATGTATCATACAAGACAATTCCATGGAGCTTTTTCCCGCAACCTTTTCTTCAAAAATATTATAAAATAATTACGATTTAAATTTTCGCCTATTTTCTGTTTTAAATCTTGTTTTTCCTAAATAAATATGTATTTATATAACTTTATATATAGGAATATACATATGAATCCGTTATTAGATTTTACCATGTGCATCTTTGTATCATGTTCTTTAAATCAATCTATTTTTCATGCTTATACATCTCTTTATCTTTATAGTTCTGTATTTATGACTGCAAGTTTCTTTAATTCACCTTTTTTCTGTATATTTGAGTCTGTAACTCTTTATATAATTCTTAGTAAGTATATCTTTGTTTAACTTTTACTTGAACCATGTGACAATTAATTTATAAAGTTTCTTCTTTTCAGCTTCAACTGGGAATTCTACAGAACTTGGAAAAATTACTTCCATTTTCTTTGATAGAATATCCAATCAAAACCTACTCCAGTAACTCCGGGTATATTATACTCTGGGGGAATTCTACACACCTCTGTATTGCTACCAACCTGGATACTGTATAATTCAGAATCTATCTTCTCGAGCAAGAAAAACTTTTTCTATGTGTCTTTTTTATTATTTTTCTTCCATCTATTCAGTTGGTTTGTAAGTTTATGACTGCCTGTTTCAAGCCATAAAGTGAAGTAATCGAACTCATCTAAAAATACAAGGTTCTAGGCACTAGGATTGCATGAATGAATGGGGTAGAGAGATAAAAAGATTCAACAGGTTTATAGTTTTTATAGGTTTACAGTTCTTGTAGGTTTACATTTCCTGTAGGTTTACGGTTCTTGTAGGTTTACAGTTCTTGTAGGTTTACAGTTCCTTTAGGTTTACAGTTTCTGTAGGTTTACAGTTCCTGTAGGTTTACAGTTCCTGTAGGTTAACAGTTCCTTTAGTTTTACAGTTCCTGTAGGTTTACAGTTCCTGTAGGTTCTCCTGTAGGTTTACAGTTCCTGTAGGTTTACATTTCCTGTAGGTTTACATTTCCTGTAGGTTAACAGTTCCTGTAGTTTTACAGTTCCTGTAGGTTAACAGTTCCTGTAGGTTTACAGTTCCTGTAGGTTTACAGTTCTTGTAGGTTTACAGTTCCTGTAGGTTTACATTTCCCGTAGGTTTACAGTTCCTGTAGGTTTTCAGTTCCTGTAGGTTAAAAATTTCCTGTAGTTTTACAGTTCCTGTAGGTTTACAGTTACTGTAGGTTTACAGTTCCTGTAGGTTTACAGTTCCTGTAGGTTTACAATTCCTGTAGGATTACAGTTCCTGTAGGTTTACAGTTTCTGTAGGTTAACAGTTCCTGTAGGTTTACAGTTCCTGTAGGTTTACAGTTCCTGTAGATTTACATGTTTACAGTTCCTGTAGGTTTACAGTTCCTGTAGGTTTACAGTTCCTGTAGGTTTACAGTTCCTGTAGGTTAACAGTTCCTGTAGTTTTACAGTTCCTGTAGGTTTACAGTTCCTGTAGGTGTACAGTTCCTGTAGGTTTAGAGTTCCTGTAGGTTTACAGTTCCTGTAGGTGTACAGTTCCTGTAGGTTTACAATTCCTGTAGGTTTACAGTTCCTGTAGGTTTACAGTTCCTGTAGGTTAACAGTTCCTGTAGGTTTACAGTTCCTGTAGGTTTAGAGTTCCTGTAGGTTTAGAGTATCTGTAGGTTTACATTTCCCGTAGGTTTACAGTTCCTGTAGGTTTACAGTTCCTGTAGGTTTAGAGTTCCTGTAGATTTAGAGTTTCTGTAGGTTTACATTTTCCGTAGGTTTACAGCTCCTGTAGGTTTACAGTTCCTGTAGGTTTACTGACTTGTCCGATCAAGAATACTTCAGTCTGTATCAATCCAGATACGACGCTATATGTATTCTTCAATATGTTTAATTAATCAACGTAATTAAATTAAATCGTAGTCAAACTAATGCACGTAGTTCTCAGAAATGAGTTAGGGTACAGATAATGTTAGAACGTAATATATATATAGGTATGTTCAGGTTTACAAATACTCAAAACACACAAACATACAATTGCGGTCTTCCACTGTCCCACAAACCAGATGTTTAACATACAAAAACACAAACAAACATACGCATACAAATAAACAAACAAACATCAAAAACAATAATATACAAAGTATCATAATCCAATATAGCGTCACAAAAAGTACATCAATATTCACAATCTTCTTTGACACAATCTCTGATTTTATAATCCCGACATCTTTGCAACCCAATGCCGTAGACTTCAGATATTTCAAATTATGAACTTTGTTAGGCTAAAGAATTTAGGTTTGATAAATCACAAGTTTATGGCAAATATTCAATTCCTTTAAAAACTTTTATAAGTTGCATAAACGTCTGATACTTTGTGGGTAACCCTGTAATAAAAAAGGCTATATGAAATCCTACACCCTTAGGAACTTTATTTTTATCATTATTTCTTATTATTTTATTTTCAAGATTAAGATTAATATTTTAGAAAAAATTATTTAACCATTGAATAAAAGTAGTCACTGAAGGAATAGAGTCTTCACCTCCAACTCAAATTTCTAATCCCTATATATATGCAACCTGATGGTGTAAACCTTTAATATAGATATAGGTACAAAGTAACAGGGATTAAAAAATTAGAGTTTTTGGCAAAGGCTTAATTCATTTCTATGTTTAGATAACCCTCCCTCTGTATCAAAAATATGTTTTCTGACAAAAAAATTTACAAATCCCCCCCCCC